>NW_024081834.1:446983-508793 GCF_003009895.1 Hyaena hyaena
TCTCTCTCTCTCTCTCTCTCTCTCTCTCTCTCAGAAATAAATAAAACATTAAAAAAAGAAGTTAAACTGTCACTAATTACAGACATGATACTATGCATAGAAAACCCTAAAGACTCCACAGAAAAAAAATAAAAAAAACTATCAGAGACAATAAATACATTCAGTAAAGTTGCACGATACAAAAATCAATGCACAGAAATTGGTGGCATTTCTGTACACTGAAAATGAATAAGCAGGAAGAGAAGTTAAGAAAACAATCCCACTTACTGCTCCAAAAAGAATAAAATGCCTAAGATAAACTTAACCAAGGTGAAGACCTGTACTCTTAAAAATATAAAACACTGATAAAAGAAATTCAAGATGACACAAATGGAAAGATATTCCATGTTCATGAATTAGAAGAATTAATATTGTTAAAATATTCATATTACCCAAAGCAATATACAGATTTAGTGTAGTCCCTATGAAAATGCCAAAAGAATTTTTTACAAAATCATAAAAATAATAAAATTTCCATGGAACCACAAAAAACCCTGATAGTCAAAGCTAAACAACAACAACAACAACAACAACAAAACCTGAATAGAAAAAAAAACTGTAGATAGAAAGAACAAAACTGGAGATATCACAATTTCAGATTTTAAGATATACTACAAAGCTGTAGCAATCAAAATAGTATGGTACTCACACAAAAACAGACATGTAGGTCACTGGAACATCATAAAGTCCAGCAATAAACCCATGCTTTTGTGATCAATTAGTCCATGGCAAAGAAGGCAAGAATATACAAAATGAAAAAGCCTCTTCAACAAATGGTGTTGGAAAAACTAGACATCAACGTGCAACAGAATGAAACTAGACCATTTTCTTGCACCATACACAAAAATAAACTCAAAACGGATTAAAGACCTAAACGTGAGACCTAAAACCATAAAAAGCCTAGAGGAGAATACAGGTAGTAATGTGTCTGACATCAGCCATAGCAACATTTTTCTAAATATGTCTCTAAGGCTAGGGAAGCAATGGCAAAAATAAACTATTAGGATTATATAGAAATAATTGTTGTTTTAAAGCACAAAGCTTTGGCATAGTTTGTTGCATAGCCATAGATAATTGATACCAATTATCCTACTTTGGCAAATCTGGTGTCATGAGTTGAAAGGCTAGATTCAATTTTAGATTTTTCTCACTTATCTCTCCATTGGGAATTTTCAGTCCTGGACAAGCTGGCTTATAGTCTCTCCCATTCTCTTCCCACCTCCAGCTCTATTATCCATACAAGGAGCATCATACATGTGTGGGATTCACGGTCTGCTTACTCAAGCTGCTTTCATACTCTCTAAGTGCATGTAAGGAAGGGAATTCTCTGAAGGGAATTTATTTGAAGCACTGCAAGCAGCCCCAGGGCTGTTCAGCGAATTCTGAAGTCCTAGGTAGCTAAGTTTAGAAGGAGGAGAGGGTTCTGGTTAGGCAAGTCCTCTTAGCCTCTGGGTTCTTCATTTCACATGGAATGACATGATCAGAGGAGTGTCAGAACAAACCTACTAAAGTACTTTGGTTTCTTTTTTTTTTTTAATTTTTTTTTAATGTTTCATTTATTTCTAGGAGAGAGAGAGAGAGAGAGAGAGAGAGAGAGAGAGAGACAGCGTGAGCAGGGGAGGGTCAGAGAGAGAGGGAGTCACAGACTCTGAAACAGGCTCCAGGCTCTGAGCTGGCAGTCAGCACAGAGCCCGACGCGGGGCTCGAACCCACGAACCGCGAGATCATGACCTAAGCGAAAGTAGGACGCTTAACCGACTAAGCCACCCAGTCTCCCCTAAAGTACTTTGGTTTCAAAAGAATCACTGGTCAGATAGATTGGAATATTTCGAAGACTTGTTTTATGTCTTTCAATATCTTCTCCTGCATTCTCTAATTCTTATATAGCAATAAAAGTTTTAGTGAGCATAGTCACCCAGCTGATGCCTACATTTCCTAATCTCCTTTGCAGCTAGGTATGGTAACGTGACTAGGTAAACTGAGGTGATGTGTGCAAATTATGGGTCATGCTATTGGGCTGATAGAGTATATACAGTACTTCCTTTTCTCCTTCCCCTTCTGCGATTGGCCGTAATGTGAAAGTAATGGCAGGAATGAAAGCAGTCTTCTTAGAGCACTGGTGGGACTACAAGAGTGACTAGTTAGAAGGAGGCTCTGTCCCTAATGATTGTTGAGCCATGCTATGAGCCTTAAAGTACCTAACCAGGTTTTTCTGTTAGAGAGATAAGACTTCTTTTTTTTTTTAGGCCAATGTTATTTTAGCTTAAATCTGTATGCTACTGTGGAATCACCTTTGTCATTATATATATAATGACAAAGGTGTAATTATATACATATACATATATATATATATTACAACCCCAATGTCAAGAGTCACATGCTCTACAGACTAAGCCAGGTGCTCCAAGACAGCTCTTAATTTTTGGAATAAATATATATATATATATATATATATTTTTTTTTTAATGTACTTATTTTGAGAAAGAGAGACAGAGACAGACAGAGAAGCCCATGAAGCTTCCATGATCAGCCTGGAGCCCAACTTGGAGCTCCATCCTATGACTGCAAGATCACAACCTGAGCAGATATCAAGAGTCAGAAGCTCAACTGAGCCACCCAGGTGTCCCTGTAATTATATAATTTAATTGAATTCTGCATTATATGAAAACTACAAGTATGAAAAGAAAGTTGTCATGCAAATTAAGTTAAATACTTTGGAAAGGCTCCATAAAGTCTAGGACCAAAAAAGAAAAAAAAAAGCCATTGAATTAGGTGAGATTGAAACTACTATAAAACTTTAAGGGAGACAAGGGAATCATAAAAATATAGTATGATTCTGCACTCAGCTTCATAAGAATCTGTAAATTTTTTCTACGTATTAAAGATACTGAGACAGTGAAAATAAAAGTTTTTAAAGTGGATTATATGTATGGCTTATTCATTCTACACCTAAAGATTGGCTAATAAATGCACATTTATATGTTTAAGTTAAACAAATATTTGAAGTGCTCCTGCCTTTAAATAACTTTTGATTAGCCAGCTCTCTATAGGGCCCAAACACATAGGAGGGCTTTGATTATATACAATTACAATTACAGAAGTTGAATCATAAATATTACATACTTCTTCATGGGAGACTGGAGATTTGGTCACTCTGAAGTAACCATTTTAGGGTCTTCATATAATTTCAAATACCTCTAATTATAGATTGATGTTTGGGTGAGACAGACTATAGA
The DNA here is from genome assembly GCF_003009895.1 of Hyaena hyaena. Lineage (NCBI taxonomy): Eukaryota > Metazoa > Chordata > Mammalia > Carnivora > Hyaenidae > Hyaena > Hyaena hyaena. Next base: position 450,259 of record NW_024081834.1, read on the forward strand.
AAAGATTTTCAGGCTCATTTATAAAATGTGCTCTTAATAAGGTTGATTTCTATTTGTTAAATGCCTATTTGATAATGCTAGTATTTTATTCTCCTTTTTTATCAAATAGCTCTAGTCTGATATATTTATTGCTTTTTAATACAACTTGAACCTACTGTGTTTAAAGATTTGAGAAAAGAAATCTCTCATTTTCCACAATTAAGAACAAAACTAGTATTATCTCTCCACTATTTCCTTTTTCTCTCCAGCATACATTTTCTAATTTTATCTTTAAAAGTCCCCATTCAATCCTCTAACCCTCTGAGTTTGATATGTAAATATAGATAATCTCTAACAAATGCCTTTAGAATATTAGGATGTACTCCCTAAATTCCTTTTTAGTTTTCCTAATTTCTAGGTGTCTTTTAACCAAGGACATTTTGTAGGCACTATCTACATGGTATATCAGATTATTAAAACTTTTAAAATCCTGTTTCTTACTTAAGACACACAGATAGACTCAAGGATATAACATGGGGGTTTGGGGCAGATATCTGAAACATGAATGTTCTAAGATTGCATTTTCTAGAGAGAAAATACAAACATTTTGAGTTGGGAAATAATTCCTTCCAAAAATTAAGAGCTGTCTTGGAGTGCCTGGCTTAGTCTGTAGAGCATGTGACTATTGACCTTGGTGTTGTAAATTCATTGGGTGAAGAGATTACTTAAAAATAAAATCTTTTTTAAAAAATAAAAAAAGTAAAGGTCGTCTTTTCCTTAAGGCCAAAGAGATCTCCCAAAAATGTATTTTAAAATAATTTTCAGGGTTATTTTTAATAGGTAATTGTTGCTATTTAAAAAAATATCTTTCTATATTCATATCTAACACAGCTGTCAGCAGTTTCTTTTGTAAAAATAACCATGTAGTAGATTTATTTAGCTTGATGAACTGAAACATGTTTTAATTGCTGTTATGGAAATTCCTCCACAAATATTCGTTGCTTCTGTCCTTGATCCTCAGTCTTATGTAGACTAAGTCTAGTTTACGCCATTTCTTGTATATCCTGAAGCCCAGGGGCAAGAATATTCTAAAACTCTGGAATACCAAGTTACATCCATAATTCTATTTCTTAATGGGGTACAGAGGAGGAAGAAACATTGTAAAGGAGTTGAGAATGTATTGATTTAGATCCCTAACATAAACTTTATGTGACTGTAATTAATTCTTCAACCCTTTAAATTATCCAGTCCTTACTTCTTTAGCCATCATTTTTAGTTGCGAGAAGCAGTATAGCATAGTAATTAAGGGCATAATTTCTAAGCTGAGAACATCTGGGTTTAAATCCTTGATCTATCACTTGCTACCTGTGTGATGCTGAGTGAATTACTTGTTTCAGTCCTCAGTGAATCGCATAGTACTAGCCATTTGTCAACTATTTTGTGTAAATAAAAAATGTGTGATACATTCAGCTTAGCACCTGGAATGCAATAAGTGCTCAGTGAATGCCACCTTTTTTTATATTGTAAAAAACATAATTCAGAAGCTCTTAATTAATTCTAAATATTATTCAGAAAAAATGATTATAAAAGAATAACCTATAAAGGATAATTATACTAATGCCAATTCAGAGACATATATGACTGTTTGAAGGGATGAAGTAAAATTTATTCTTATGGTAAGGCTATATGTAAATTTATTTTTTAAATGAAAATGCTTTACCATTGTGTCATATAAAAGTTAGAATCCAATTGTCCATGGTATGTCCCAATAATATGTATACTTATTAAATTATCTGACTCATTTTTCTTGGTACAACACAAATATGTGACAGAAGAGCTAAGCTGGGGGAAATCTAATAGAAATCCCATTCTTGGGGGTTGAGACACTGCTGTTGATCTGTGCTTGATGTCCATGTGCAGAATATCATAATATCCAGAAAAGTATGACATTAGGCAATAACTGAATGTAGGAAAGAAAAAAAAGAAAAAAGATGTGTTGACAAAGAGCTGGCAGAGGAGAGGAAGGAGAGCTCTTCATCCTGGTGTGTGTAACATTCCTTCCGGGGAGAGCATTGGTTAGCCCTGAGGAGCACTGGCTTCTACAGCTTTTCAACTTCAGGGGCTGCCAGGTTGGCTTCCAGTCTTTCTCCCCACCTCACAGAAACCTACCTGGATGTTCCCAGGTAGAATCATCCTTCTAGTAGAACCCTGACGAATCCCTCCTCTCATTTGAGGAATAATGAGGCTGTATTTAAAAGGGCAACATGTAATTTTTTTCCCCAAAAGTATTCAAAAGAAGTGGGAATATTATATAAATGATCCCCTATAAAAAATAGATTAAAAAGAGCTGTAGAATGGGAAAGCTTTCTTGTTGGGAGATGTCATTGAAATGTGACCACTGGTTGACCCGTGAGCTACATCAGGCGCTAGGAGGCTCCTCACCCCATCCCTGTCCTTAGAATGTGGGTTCCACTTGCCCTTCCTGCTCCCAAATGCTTTTCCAAGGCCTTAGTCTGGCGATCGTGATGCGGTGTTGAGAACACCTACACAGTATACATGACTGCGCTCAGGTAAGGCCTCCATATAAACTTTTAAGATGTAGCGGGCGATGTGGGTGTCAATTTATCCTGCCGCTGCCCGAGATCAGCCTCATATATAAGTTCCCTTTCCTTATTAAACACTGTCACCTACCACTCTGGAGTGGCCTGCACTTGCTTCCTGCCGGTTTCACATTACACCCCGGAAGCTCTGGAGGCGGTTACGAGCTAACATTTATGTACAGAGAATGCTGAACTTCAGAGTCCATAATATTTTCAACAGAACTAAGTCGAAATTTACCATGACTGTACCTATAAATAATAATTTCCAAGATATATTATTTTAAGGTTCTAAAGTTGGTTTCACATTTTTAAATGGCTCTACTTGAAAATAGTTCAAATGGAGTTATAGGACATTTACAGTATTTAAAAAATACCTTCAGGCATTTTCTATATTTTAAAAAGCACCATTATAAATGCAAAACAGTTGGTAGCACCTTTGCAAATTACTTCTATTTATAAACAAAAGCATCTGTAACACTTAATTTCATATTTTAACCACAGTTAGAGTGAACCTGTAACTTTGAGAAAAGATAAGCAAAGCCTAACAGAATAAGCTCAGAGCTTAGGCTTAGGAATAAGTAGAAATGAATGGAATATATCTGAGCATTAGTATATAGTTCATTAAATATCTACACCTACTTCTACATCCAATATGGAATACTTATTGAAAATGAATCCATAAATTCTATTTTTAGTGAAAGCAAGAACAAGAAAGATTTAGACACTAGGCTTCAGTCAAGCAGAAAAACATAATTTATCAGAATGCCTCAGTTGCCAGTCTTCTTCTGATGGTTTGGTTTGTGTAATATGATATAATCATTATAGAAATCAGTGGAATGCCTTTTTCTATCTTCCTCTGTTGATTTGGAAGTATCTGAAATATTTAAGCCATATCCAGAGATATGTAATTGATGAATACTGAAATGTTGCTGTAGGAGAAATAAAGCCAACATCTTTGCTCATTTACTATTTAACAGAACTTAAAAGACTGTCAGAGAAACACATAATTATCGGTAGAGCTGGTGTGTTTTTCATTGCTTTTCTTCTGAAGTAACTGTTCCAAACAGGTAGAGCAATGAAAGAAAGGGTTAGTAAATAGCAAGAAGAATGAGTTCAGAGACTTCGCTTTTGTTTCTGAAAGACAGCCATTGGATTCTTCAAGTTCAGTTTCCACCAAATCGTTATTATTCCATTTGCTATAGTCATTGGTCATGGAGCAGGACTTAATAAACAACTCCTGAAATTGCATTTAAATGCAGGGGTCTGTTCCTGCTTCCTCCAACAGGAACTATTTCAGAGACATTTTTCTTTAAATTTCATTAATTAAATTTAAAGTGCTTGTCCCCTCCTCTGTTCTTCAAAACTTTTTGACAAATATATTTTTGTCACACATTCCGACTATTCCAGTTAATGTGATTAGAAAATTGGATTACTAGGCAACCTAATCATACAAAACAGACTCAACTATATACGTTTTTTCCTACCCACAATAAGGACATTCTTCTAAACAAATTATTTTCTTATTTTTCACTTCATGATATCCATGTAGACATGTCTTTGATTATGCGGTTACTTGCATTTGAACATTGACATTTTGGGGAAATGTGCTAAGGAAAAAACAGTTCTCCACTGAAAATTCTAAAATATCCTTAGTGGAACTCATCGTTAAGATGAAACTTTAAATGAAGACTTGAATATTAAAATGATTTGCTGCTGATCATTAAAAATGATTCTTTAAATTAAAAATGATTCATAAAAATGAAACTTTAATATATTATGGAAGTTATAGAAATTCTAAAGAATAGATTGAAAGCATAGATATTATGTGTCCAGAATATAAATTGGCAAAAGAAAGTATCATGTTTGCCTGAACGGTTTCTAGCCCAACTAGACAAATGCTAGTTGTGGCTTAGATGTAAGTATGGTCTGGTATCTCTACCAGTTAACTAAAATGAATAATACTGGGTTTAAATACAAGGGAGAGATGAATGAAAACGAAATAGTTGTGGGTGTACTTCACCTTAAATATCCATAGAGGGTGCCAGTATGACATTTAAAATCCTCTTATAGTAACCTAATAGAGAACATAACACAAATTTCTTTATTTTCACTGGTCTGAAAAACTCAGGCTCTAGTCAGGTAAATAGAGTTTTAGTTTTTTAATCACTAAGTCACAATCGTTCCGTTAGATTTTGTGGGCTTCAGTCACCTTCTGACTAAAGGGCATATAAGTGGATTCTTGCAGGGTTTTGGCAAAAAAAAATTCCCAAAAGTAGCAAACCCCCCAAATTAATTGCACTTATTCATTATGTCTTTCTCACACATGGACTAAAATAAAAGATCTTACATCCCATTTCTATACAGCCCTCTAAGAGTCGACTTAAATGCTGAGGTAACCTTGAAGATCAACTGTCTCTTCTTATTAATGAGGTCCCTGAATCCCAAGGTGGTTGTAATGGTCCCATCATCTCTCAGGTGGCTTCCTTTTGTCTGTTGTTTGTTTGTTTTCTTGTTTTGTGAAGACTATTGGATAGCTTGATTTAATTCTTCCTTCTTAAAAAAAATTGGACAATGTTAGCCAGTACCTCAAGTTGGTTTATTAAAAAGTAGAAACCTGGGGCAGCTTGGTGGCTCAGTTGATTAACCATCCAACTCTTGATTTCAGCTCGGTTCATGATCTCACAATTCATGAATTTGAGCCCCTCATCAGGTTCTATGCTGTGTCATGGAACTGCTTGGAATTCTCTCTCCCTTTCTCTCTGCCCCTATTCCACTCATGCTTGCTCTCTTTCTCTCTCGCGCGCGCTCTCAAACTAAATAAATAAACTTTAAAAAAAAGTAGCAAGATAATCTATTCCCCAAAGGCTTATTATTTTCTTAAAAGGAGAATCATTTCTTAATCCCATTTCTTAATCCCATGGTGGTAGTGTAAAGGATTCTACTCTGTTCATTGTTAACCTAGATAAAACTAATATAATGAGGGAAAGTGACCACACAGCAACAAAACGTATATTAGAATTTGATTTAAAGGTGTTAATGTTTCCAGCCAGTGTACAGAATAGCTCAAATATTATTATTATTATTTTTAATGTTTTATTTATTCCTAGGAGAGAGACAGAGACAGTGTGAGCAGGGGAGGGTCAGAGAGAGAGGGAGTCACAGACTGAAACAGGCTCCAGGCCCTGAGCTGGCAGTCAGCACAGAGCCCGATGCGGGGCTCGAACCCACGAACCGCGAGATCATGACCTAAGCGAAAGTCGGACGCTTAACCGACTAAGCCACCCAGGCGCCCCCAGAATAGCTCAAATATTATTAAATTGTGTGTATTAAACCATCTGTCAGATGAGACCTCGGTCTCCATAATTAGAGCACATGGTAAAAAAGGAAAAGAGCATCATGTATTCTGCACACAAATTTCCAATCTTTCATCTGCTATGACAAACACAGTTTCACAAAGGGAAAAGACTTGAGTATTGACTCTTATAGCAGTATAATTTCATGCTGTTATTTCTTGGTCTCTGCTGAATGTAGCTTAGAATTAGTTCCCCCTCTCATAAATTCAATGACTTTTAGCTCTGGCCTGCTTCTTTGAGGACTTTAGATTACAATGTTTCATTCATGAAAATTTTTCTCACTTTTACTCCCAAATCATATACATATAAACAACCTCTTCAATCATGCAGAGAGAGGAAGGAAGAGAGAACTCTCTTCTTTTATAGGAATGAGATAATATAGAATGTCATCAGTTATTAATACTCTGTTATTAAAAGGAGGTAGTATTCATGGTTTTCAAGATATTCCCTCAAAGATAGATCTGTTCCAAATTGGTCAATCTTAGATATTTTCAGAGGTGTGTATTTGTGGCACAAGTAACACGTATACAACTTCTATTTGATATTATTACTTACCTAAGTGAAGATGATCATAATAAAACTAGAATACTCAGTTGTCTTTGGACAGCATACCTTATACATCTTACCCCCCCAAATCTGTATAAAGTTTGAAACTTGAATTACTTTGAAGGTGATTTGTTTTATGGATTTAATAACTGGCATTAGATCAAAGCCATTAAGATAATTTTCAGCATAAATAGTTTTTATCCAGGGAACTGGACACTTAACAAATTGTCTTTAGTTACTTATCTTCTCATTAGGGGAGATGGTTACAACAGCTTTCTTTTTAAGCCTCCATCAGCTTTCTTTTTACTACATAAGCACACAGGAGGGAGAACTCAATAGTAAAGCTAATAGTTTTCCATAAGCCCTAGAAATCAGGAATCAGAGCAGAGTTTGTCATTTGTGTTGCAAACCCCCTTGAAGAAGTGTAGCCCCTTATTAGCTATAATGTTTGAGTTCAACAGAATGAAACTGAAATTCTATCCTGATCTCTTTAGAAGTGATTACTGGATATTTTGCTAATGAATGTTGTATATAAGCCATTTTGGAAACATTTATTAAATGCTATAAGGAGTCCATTAATATGGAAATTATCTATCTATCTACAAGTTAACTTACTTCATTTTGCTGTGACTATTAAAAAACTAGCAAGTATTTTTAATAAATATATCATTGAAAAGAGAGCAAGGGAAAAGCATTCTCTTTTGGTTTCTTTTCTCTATTATAAATTATTAATCCACAAAAAAGTTAGTTTTATACAAATGATTATTTATTTATTTTGAGAGAAACAGAGAGCACGAGCAGGGGAGGGGCAGAGAGAAGGGCAGAGAGAGAATTTCAAGCAGGCTCCATGCTGTCAGTGCAGAGTCACATGCAGGCTTCAGTCTCACGAACCATGAGATCATGACCAGAGTCAGACACTTAACTGACTGAGCCACCCAGGAGCCCCTACAAAAAAAAATGTGTAAGTGAATTTCCATTCTGACAGCAATAGAGAGTAATTCCCTCTTTATCGAAAAGCAGCAGGCATGTGCTGCAGCCATTTTCATCTCTGTTTTAAAACCTTGTTATATTTTCTGGTAAGATATACAAGTACCCCTTTTTTTCTTTTTCTTAAAAAAAGAGGACACTTGTGGGAATGAGCACTGAGTGTTATGTGGAAACTAATGTGACAATAAACTATTTGTAAAAAAAAAAAAAAACATCGAATAGTAAACTTTAATTGGGTTGAGTTGTATGATATGTGAATTCTATCTCAATAAAGTTGTTAAGAAAAAAAAAAAAAAGCTGGTCAAAAGTAACCTGCATGAATTATAAACTGCTAAGGGACACCTAGGTAACTATTTAAATCTTCAGCAGTCTGTTTTATACTTGCTACATTTCAGCAACTGATATACAGTATATAAAAATGAGATGCTAGAAAGTTGGGACAGAGTATTTTAGAAGAGTAGCATGGCATGACTTTGTGCTATAAAAATTTATCTTTCCTGTTTAGAAAGAAAGAACTGTATAGATATGGGAACAATGTTTCTCAAATTTTAATGAATATAAAAATTATTTGGGATGCTTTTTAAAAAACTTTAGATTCCTGACTTCCCCACATACACTCAGAATGCAATGAATCAGAATGGGGGAGAGGGCAGGAAGTTATTCTGGAGCAGATGGCCCATTATGACTTTTAAAATTCGAATCCCTAACCTTTCTACTGTCAAGACAGCTACAGAAATATTCTAATGCTATCGTTAGCAGTCTGGGCCAGTGACTTCATGCTTCTGGCCCCTCTCAGATGCACCAGGGACATTTGAAGTCTATAACCCAGACCAAGTGAGTTAGACTCTCTAGAGATGAGTCTGATGACACACAGGTCTACATATCCCTGGCTTAGAACAGTGTTGAGGGTTGAAAAGAGTAACAAAGATTTCAATGTCATGTTCTCCTGAAATAACGGATGTGAAATACCAAAAATACCTACCAGTAATATAGATTAAGACATATTCTACAATGTGGTGATAAGACTTTGGAGAAAGCAGGAAACAACCTCTTTGACCTCCACTGCAGCAACTTCTTACCTGACACATCCCCAAAAGCAAGGGAATCAAGAGCAAAAATAAACGATTGGGACCTCATCACGATTAAAAGCTTCTGCACGGCAAAGGAAACAACCCACAAAACTAATAGGCAACCAATGGAATGGGAAAAGATAGTTGCAAATGACATATCAGATAAAGGGTTAATATCCAGAATCTATAAGGAACTCACCAAACTCCACGCCCGAAAAACAAACAACCCAGTGAAGAAATGGGCAGAAGACATGAACAGACACTTCTCCAAAGAGGACATCCAGATGGCCAACAGACACATGAAACGATGCTCAGCATCCCTCCTCATCAGGGAAATAGAGATACCACCTCACGCCAGTCAGAGTGGCTAAAATGAGCAAATCAGAGAACTCTAGATGCTGGCGAGGATGTGGAGAAACGGGCACCCTCCTACACTGTTGGTGGGAATGTAAACTGGTGCAGCCCCTCTGGAAAACAGTGTGGAGGTTCCTCAGCCAACTAACAATAGAACTCCCCTAAGACCCAGCAATAGCACTGCTAGGAATTTACCCAAGGGATACAGAAATGCTGATGCATAGGAGCACATGTACCCCAATGTTCATAGCAGCTAATCTCAACAATAGCTAAAACATGGAAAGAGCCTAAGTGTCCATCAACAGACGAATGGATCAAGAAGATGTGGTTTATCTATACCATGGAATACTACATGGCAATGAGAAACAATGAAATCTGGCCATGTGTAGCAACATGGATGGACCTTGAGGGTGTTATGCTGAGCGAAATAAGTCAGGCAGAGAAGGACAAATATCATATGTTTGCATGTATAGGAGGACTAGGAGGAACTTAACTGAGGAACAAGGGGGAGAAGAAGGGGGAATTGGTGGGGGAAAGGGAGAGAGGCAAACCATGAGAGACTCTTGAATGCTGACAAAAACTGAGGACGGGGGGGGGGGGGGGGGATGGGCATGGAGGAGGGCACTTGTGGGGATGAGGACTGGGTGTTATGTGGAAACCAATTTGACAATAAACTATTTGTATAAATAAATAAATAAATAAATAAATAATAAAAATTTTAAAAAGCAAAAAAAAGATTAAAAAAATAAAATAAAATATTCCTCCTGAAAAAAAAAAGGACTTTGGATATGCAAAAAATACTTTTGATATCACCTAGAAAGTCAAAGGGACACTGAAATATACCTAGGGTTTTTTTTTCTTTAAAAGATGAAAGATGTCATTTCTTGTTTGGGTTGACACAAACATACATATAGATGAGTGGACTTAAACACATGACTCACCGCTTTGGCATAGAGTACTAATCCATATAACCAGTTCTCAGACAAAACAAAAAACAAAACAAAGCAAAGCAAAAAAAAAAAAAAACAGACACTCACCAGTGGTCCTCATCATTCTGCCTTCCAGTCACTATCCTCTCTTTCAAACAAATTAATTCTTCTGGATTTCATGCTTTATGTAAATGGAAACATAGGAAATACACTCTTTTGCAAGCTTCTTTCAGCAATATTATGTTTGTGGAAGTTAGCTATGCTGTTGCTAAAGATTTAGATAACTCCTTCACATTTCTATTTAGTTATCACTTTGTGTGTCTACTCCCCTCTTCTATAACTGATTGACCTTTTGGTAATATACAGTTTTTATTATTACGAACAGTGTGCTATTAACATTCTAGTATGTGCATTTTACAAATGTACATACAGTTTTTACCAAATAACCTAGGAGTTGAATTACTTGTTGCTAGAATATTCATATAGTTGAAAACTGTACCCATTCACAATTTTACAAGCAGTGTAGAGATAGACAGACAGACAGATACAGAGATAGAGATATATAGATATCAGAGTTCGAGTTTCCCCATGTGTCCTTTTTTATTTTAGTCATGCTGGTAGCTGTGAAGGATTATCATAGCATATTGTGGAATTCATTTACCTTCCTCTTATAACTAATGAGTTTAAACATCTATTTATAAGTTTACTGGCCATTGGGATATCCTAATTCACAAAGTCTCTTCAAATCTTGCCCGTTTTTTACTGGGTTATCTGTCTTTTCCCTGTTGATTTATAAAAGCTCTTTTTGACAAGTCTTTTGTCATATGGCTTGTGTATATTTTACCCCTGCCCATAGCTCTCCTCTTCGACTTATTAATGGTACCTTTAGATTACCAGAAATTTTCATATTTAATAAAATAGAATTTTTCAATTTTTTTCATACTTAATCCTTTTTATGTTCCATTTAAGATTTCTTTGCCTACTCTAAGGTCACAAGAATCCACTTCTATGTTTCTCTCTAAAATTTCTCTTGTTGTACGTTGCACATTTATTTAAGGAATTCACCTAGACTTGACTTCCATATATGGGGTGAGATAGGAGCCAAGGCACTTTTTTCTCTGTATAGCTTTCTAGTAAACATAGCACCATTTGTTTAAAAGATAAAGCATCCTTTCCCATACATGTAGTGTTTTTTGTCATAAACCAGGTGAACATACATGTGATGGTTTATTTCTGAACTCTTTTTTCTGTTCTATTTGTAGATTATCTCTGCACCAATTTCATACAGTCTTAGTTATGTATTATAGGTATACTATAAAGCATTTTACCATGGTTATGATGTTCGTGTGTTTAGGGAATTTTATTGTAGACGTGAACATATTTGTGGGGGGTGTGTGTGTGTGTGTGTTTGTGTGTATGTTTCTCAGAGGTAACCAGGTTTCATTTTTTTAATTATATAACCAGTAACTTATTGGACTAATCAATGTGCCAGATCCATAGTTTTAATTTTTTAAAGTATATTTAAGAAAGAGAAAGTAACTTTTGAGTACCGGACTTTCACGTGCAAATATATGATGTGTTGGATTAATAATAGCAAGGCTACCTATAAGTTTTTTTCTAACGCAATGCAAAGCAGACTTCTTATCTGGTTAATTGATGAAGGGTCAATGATTTGTCCATTACAACAAGTGGAGCCATAACCCTACCAAATAAAAACAAGTGGCACATAATTATACAGCTAACTGTGATGGAAAAGAGTTTAACTTGCAACAGTGTATAAAATATTGCAATCCACTAATGATTCCACGTTCTACCAAGTTCCCTATCAATTCTCATAATAAAATAAGATAAAATTCATGACATTAGTAGTTAAAAAGACATCCAGTTTGAAAAGGTGCTCTTTTGTAAGTTAGGATTTAGGCAATTCAATCACCTTTTTAAATAAAGCAAGAAAAGAGTCTTGTTCAGGCAAAATCATAGGAAGGGAGTAGAGGGGCTAAATTAATTCTTTTGATGCCTTACTATAATTATATTCAATAAGCTATGTAATAATAATAAATAATAAATTATCAATTGCTCACTTTAGTTTTTTTTTTTTTCGGGGGGGGGGTAGACTCATTTCTATCGGAATTGAAAACCTAGTGCCAGCTATGCCATATACCAAAAAAGGACACTTAATATAAAATTCTTTCAAAAATGGTTTAAAATGAGAGGTTGACTGATTAATTATTAGGCAAATAAATGAAAGTAGGCATGGTTATATAAATACCATTTAACACTTCATTTAAAGTGTTAAAAATCTTTTCAGGAAATTTAGTAAGTTTTTTTTTAAGTTTATTTATTTATTGAGAGAGAGTGTGTGTGTGTGCTCGCATGTGTGTGTATATAAGCAGGGGCAGGGCAGAGAGAAAGGGAGAAAAAGAGAATTCCAAGCAGGCTCTACACTGACAATGTGGTACTCCACTTCACGAAATGTGAAATCCTGACCTGAGCAGAAACCAAGAGTCAGAGGCTTAACCAGCTAAGCCACCCAAGCATCCCTTAGGCAATTCAGATAGAAGCATGTGTCAGAGTTTTATTTCAAGTTTGCTGCAAAGAAGACCTGAAACAGTTCATCTTTTGGATAGAGAATATACATTTTTCATATTTATAATATTTCATTTTATTTTTCAAATAATTAGCACATCCATAAAGATGAAGAACTTGAATAGAAGTGTAATACAAAATGATTGGAAAAGATCATCAGACAGAACACTTCTATTCTGCCTTCCATGACAACTTCCTGGGATAAAGATCCCAGGAGCGGGAGAGAAACAAGAACCTTAGAGGAGAAACAGAGCTAAGCAATGCATTTGTCTCTCTACTCTGTAAACGACCCCATCTAAATTAGAGGTAAGACTAGGCAGAGGTATGAGTCAGTAGTGGCTGTGGCTATCCCATACAGGAGGTGGCATGGGCCTCTCAGGTTCATCTGCAAATTCAGAGTTGACACCTTCACCAGTGTCATTAGTTCACGCGGCATGAAAGTGAGAGAACTCTAGCAGGTGCAGGGCAGTGTCAGTAAGAGAATGAACGGTACCTGAAGAGTTTGGAGCCCCTTGGAATTTCAGGGATTTGCAGAAGAGGCCCTGTGGCTATGGGGGAGTGTTTGAAAATTGCCTGAGAAAGAACAGAAATCAGGCATGGGATCTCTCTGAGGAGAAAAAAAGATTTGTAGTCTTCTGAGGCAAGAGATGAGGGGCGTACCACCTACAGAAGAATTATTTGATTTCATGACATGAGGAAGAGCATGATTGAGGGATAGTGAAATGAGTTACTTTTCAAAGGATGCCAGCACAGAATGAAGACTGATGAGTATCCCCTCCTAGCTGATGGCTTATTAATTTTTGTGAAAGGCTGCCTTCCAGCACAGGCACTGCCAATAGAGGTAAAATCAACCCCAGGGAAGAGGGGATGGTTAAAGAAAAAACAGTCCCAGGTTTAACTTTTTCAACAATAAGTAATGGAGATATCACCTGAATTTCACTGAATTTACAAATATGTATCTAGATTAGTTTTTCCACATCAGGCAGAATGAGGTCCTATAACCAGAAATAAAATAGAAAAAAATTTTTAAGTTACATTTTACATGCATGTATTTATGCCATGTGAAATCCTACCTGTTACACCATATTTTTACAAAATTTTTTATCCTGCAACCATTGTTAATGACCTCATTATGTCCTGGGATTTTACTTGAATTCTAAAGAGAGGTATATTTAATCATATGTGGGCATAATCTAATTATATGCAGCTAGAACATTCCAAAAAGGAAGAAATGTACTTCAGTAAAAAAAATTCAAAATTCAAATAAATACTGAAAACTTGCTAGACTTAGAAATGAGGAAGTCTTGGGGCACCTGGGTGGCTCAGTCGGTTGAGCGTCCGACTTCACCTCAGGTCATGATCTCGCAGTTCATGGGTTCCAGCCCCGCATGGGGCTCTGTGCTGACCTCTAGCTCAGAGCCTGGAGCCTGTTTCGGATTCTGTGCCTCCCTCTCTCTCTGATCCTCCCCTGCTCATGCTGTCTCTCTCTCTCTCTCTCTCTCTCTCAAAAAAAATAAATAAATAAAAAGAAATGAGGAAGTCTTTTTTGACCTTGTTAAAGATGACATTTACTACAGATAAGTGTTACATAATTTACATGGATTATCTCATTTGCTTGACCTCAAAATTCTATAAGAATGGTTATTAATTATTAACCCGATTTTGCAGATGAGGAAACTGAGGTACAGAGAAGGCAGTTCTCATGATCATACAGAGGGTGACCGAGTCAAGTGTCTAGTCCAGAACTCTGACCCAAGAACCCACACACTCTATCAGCGCATCAATTATAAAAGTTAGCCATCAGGTAGAAATCATTTTACACGGCTAAAATCTAAACAAAAAGCAGAGACTGAAACCGGAAGTTTGAGGAGTTTTTTTCCTGTCAAACGTAAAGGAAGTCCAAAGGCAAGCAATCTAGGAATGTAGTGAAGTAAGGTAACTTCACCAGTCATCACAAACTGTGTTTTCTTTTTATAACTTTCTGTTTCCTCATTCCTACAGAAGACCCTCCAATGCTCCAAGCATCAGGCTGGCATATCAGACAGGTTAGAAGGGAAGAACAAAGGGTGAAAAGAGCCTTGCTTCAGGGGTCAACTCATATTAATGAACTTAGTAGTTTACTCTTATATCTAATTGGCAAAACTCATCACATGATCACCTGTAACTGCAAGAGACTCTGGGAATCATAATAGGTTACACTGCTAGGTTGGATAAAATTAGGATTCTGTTAGTAGGAACAGAAATGATATGTATTAGATGGACAACCAGCAGTCTCTTCTGGAAGTGCCCTCAGTGAGCTAGAACCCAAGGCTGAGGGGGCTCAGGAGTGATCTTAAGTAAAGCAAATAATGTATTCAGATTTTCCATCACTTTTATTTAGCAATTGCTAAAAATGTAACTAAAACATGTAAATGCACAGTTTTTTTGCCAGTCTTTGGGTCTAGGGACACACCTTTCCTTAGAGTGTACACCCACTGATTATAATTTTGCTGCATCTTTTTCGTATTTTTCATACCCATAATACAGCATCTCTTTTCCCATTTCTGTCAAATGAAAAAAAAGTTATAATTGAAGTGCAAAGTTATGCTAGAAGTGCTTAACTCTAGATTTCCAGAGTTTTTCTCCATCTATTACAGTTTTTTTTCCTATATGCAAATCAATAACAAATTGTCAGTCCAATTTTATTGCTTGTTTTCCAAAATATTTGAATTATTTCTATAGAAATAATAACTTTCTTTTTTGTACACCTGTCTTGATTCATAAGTTATTTAAAGTACATAATTATGTAGCAAATGCCACAGCTCATGTTCCTGCACACAACTCTCCCGGAGCTAGCAGGAAATAGGGATGTACGAGGTAGCAGCCAATGAGTTACTCTCATTTTGCTTGCTCTCAGTATTAAGATGTTTTATAGGGGAGATGGACAGTGTTTGTTAATCCAAAGTTTTTTAATTGGCATTCAAAAATAGAACTTTTATGCAGTTACATTATTTACTTCTGGGCTGGTTTTTAAGTCCTTGTGAAAGTTTTTGGCTTTTTAAAAACTTTTGAAATATGATCGACATCCAAAACACTCTACCTATTTAATGTCTACAACTTAATGAGTTTGAAGATAAGTGTACATCTGAAGACTGTCACCATAAACAGTGCTATAAACTTATCACCTCTACGTGTTTCCCCCTCCCAGTATTTTTTGTGATAAGAACTTTTTAATGTAAGATCTACCCTCTTAACAAATGTTTAAGGATACAGTATTGTATTAACTGCAGGCACTATGCTGTTCAGTAGCTCTGGAGCCTTAGCTCATCTTGTAAAACTGAAACTTTATACCCTTTGACAACACTCCCCTGATTCCTCCTTCCTGGATAGCCCCTGGTAAGCACCATTCTGTTCTCTGCTTCTGTAAGTTTGACATAGAGTCCTCTTATAAGTGGTGTCATGAAGTAGTTGTTTTCCTATATTTGGCCTGTTTCACTGAGCATAATGTCCTCCAAGTTCATCCATGTTGTCTCAAATGACTGAATTTCTTCCTTTGTAAAACACAAATAATATTTCACTATATGTATATACCACATGTTCTTTATCCATTCATCTGTTGATGGACATTTAGGTTGCTTCCAAGTCTAATTGGAATTATAATTCTATAATTCTAAGTAGTGCTGTAGTGAACATGCAAGTGCAGATATCTCTTTTGAGTTCTTGATTTCTATTCTTTTGGGTATATACTAAGAAGTAGGATTGCTAGAGCATATTTTGAATTTTTTTCGGTGCCTCCGTACTGTTTTCCATGAAAGCTGCACCAATTTACATTCCCAGCAGTGGTATAAGGGTTCTCATTTCCCCACAGTCTTGAAGATACTTGTCTTTTAAGTTCTTGAGAATAACCATCTTAACAGGTGTGAGGTGATACCTCCCTGAAGTTTTGAGTTACATTTTCCTGATGATTAGTGATGCTGAGCACCTTTTCATATACCTGTTGGCCTTTTGTGTGTCTTCATAAAGAAAAGTCTGTTCAGGTCTTTAACCCATTTTAAAAATTGGATTATTACTTTTGTTGCTCTTGAGTTATAGGAGTTCCTTATATTTTGAATAGTTACCCTTTCTTTCTCTTCTACAAAAAATTTTAATGTTTATTTTATTTTTGAGAGGGAAGTGAGGAAAGAGCAGAGAGAAAGGGAGACAGAGAATCCAAACCAGGCTCCAGGCTTTGAACTTTCAGCACAGAGCTTGATACAGGGCTCAAACCCATGAACCATGAGAATATGACTTGAGCCAAACTCGGACACTTAACCAACTGAGCCACACAGCCACCCCAAACCCTTTCTTTCTCTTCCATAAGTGAATGTCAGTCACTCTGAAAAATGCTACATATTTAGAGATATGAATTGTTAGCTTCTAGAAAAAAAAATAGAAATGGTGAAACAAATCAGCCGAGGCATTTACTTCAGATGAAAAATGACAAATATTTAGAAGCAAATGTTAGATTCAAAGATTTTATTAATATTCAAATGCTTGCTTTTCATGTTTAATGTTTACCCTCTTACAAGTTTAGAAATTCACACTAATATGATCATGTAAGAAAATGATGTGAACAGTGAGTAATGTGTTCTGATCAGTGTCACAGAAACCTTCTTTCTACCAGCTTGAGCTCCTATGGGGCTTGACTTCTCAGATCACTTTGTCAGCTAATGATAGGAATGGAAATTCAATTATACTTCAACCTTGCAAATGGGTAGAATCAAAATCCACACTCACAATTATTGAATTTAGAGTTTGATGGATTTAAAGAGGAAAAGGGAACATTGGTATAGGGGTGGAAATATAAAGCAGAGAGGAAGAATGGCCTGCCAATTAACTCCGAAAATGTGAATATAAGCATCATGTCTCTTATCAGAATCAACAAACATTTATTGTGGTCACCATGAACCAGATACAATGTGTTATTACTTTTAGATTTCAACTCTGTACCTTAATCAGTTTCTCAAACTAATATTTATTATAAACTGTTTTACTACACATTAGCCTAATAACTGCACTATCAGTTTATGTTGTACATACCTCATTCTCCCCTGCTCCTACCCATGAAATACAAATCCAAACACACTTTATATGTGGTCCCAATTAAAAATTGCTGATTTCAACCAACTTGACAATAAACTATAAAAGAAAAAAAATTCAAAATAAATTGCTGATTTCAATTTAATTTTCCAATTTCTAATAATGACACAGATGTTAATGGGTAATTTAATTAATAGAATCTGTAGTGTAGGTTACTCAGTGCAGCGTTTCTGTTGTTTCTGCATTAGATCATAAAACAGAAATATTCTAAGCCATTCAGAATGGAAAGAGTAGATTTGGATATGCTTATACATATTATTTGTTCCCTAATCATTTTCTAAACTGAAAAGAAAAGGTTAAGTTCAGCTTCCTAGTGATTTATATTTAATAGATTTTAATTTTCCAATATTTATCATATCATTATATGATTTAATGACTCATTTCCACTCTGGACTAAGTATTATGCTACCTGTCTGGAGGCCTTGATGCACGTCCATAGGAGTTCACTTGGCCATGACTCAGATCTTGGTACAGAACCAACCCATCCAGTGTATCCAGAACACATGCTGCTTAAGTGGGGCATCTAACCTCTGTCTGAGATCATTATTTGAAAGCCACAGTGGTAACATGTGGATTTAAATCCACAGCCTCCAATACATAGAGAGCTTACTATGAAGTAAGAAGTATAACATGTTTAAAATACAAAACACCTTACATCTTCCCATATTACACATGAAATTACCTAAGCAAGATGGGGTGGGGAGGTGAATAGAAATGAGAAGCTATAGAACCAAGGCTTTCATTTACATCAGTAATTATGAAAGTGTAACACTAGATTGCTGTCTTTAATGTATTTCATTCTCAAAGACATTTATCCAGCATTAATGAAACAGTTTCAAAGTTCATGACCTCAATATGTTGCTACATGAAGAAGACACTATTTGGTCAGAAGGGCTACATGTAGTATATACTCTGTGCTTGGCAGAAAAGAAAGAAATTGTGTTTCCCATGGGGAGAAAAAGTGGTGCTGAGAGATTTTCAAATTAGTTGGCACTCCACGTTGTACATATGCTTCTCTATGTACATCTAACCGCCTGGTCTTGAGCATGGAGAACACCAAACTGACATGAATTGTCAAACCTGTTCTCAATCAGAAAAGGCCCCTTTTGTGATCTAGGGTAATAGGCATAGTGCTTATGTTTTGCATGAAAGAGTAAGTAGTCTACAAGCTTTTACTGATTAAAAGAGATGAATGACTCAGTTAAGGAAATAATAAACTCATGGTTTTCCAAAGTTCTTTTAAATGGTAGACACTTATTATTTGTGGGTGTTGTCATACTCTACCAAGTTGTAAATAAATCCTGTTCGTTTAGTATTAAGAACATTATTTAAAATCACAGCCAAGTAATCACAGAATAGACTCTCAGTATCTACCTAGAACTTGGCAATCAGACATCATATAATAGATATTCATTTCACAAAATTTACCATTTATTTTTAAAGATTTTTTTTCTCCTTTGAAGGGAAGAAGCAAGAAATAGCAATTCAGAGCCTGCAGCCCCCCTCCCCCCCCCCATTCCAGGCACAGTACAAGGACAAGAGCCAGCTTCATGGATGTTTTACCTGTGCTTGATTGAATGCTCTGATGTTGTCATCTTGAAACTCTTAATTGTTTAACAAAGCACTCCATATTTTTATTGTTTAATAGCCCACAGATTTTGCAGTTGGTCTTGATTAGGAGATTAATGTGGATTAGGAACTAGACTCTGTGCTTTAGTTTGTCACCAGGGTATAAATGAACATAAGCCTTTGCTTCTGTTGTTCTTTTATTTCACATTCTCCATTAATGTTATTGCTCTAATTTTACTCACATCCTGCTTCCGGTCCTCTTTCTGTTGAAATGACATCAAAACATCACAGGTTTTTTCACTCATGTGTGGAATTTAAGAAACAAAACAAATGAACAAAGAAAAAAAGAGACAAACCAAGAACCAGACTCTTAACTGCAGAGAACAAACAGATGGTTACCAGAAGGGAGTTGGGTGGGGGTTAGGTGAAATGGGTGAAGGGGGTTAAGAAGTCATGATGAGCACTGAGAAACGTATGGAATTGCTGAATCATTGTGTTGTACACCTGAAACTAATATAATGCTGTATGTTAACTACACTGGAATTTTTTAAAAGTCACAGATTTACCAGCCCTATAATAAGCCAGTTGATATAAAATTGCCTTAATATTGCTATAACATTAATGCTAATACATATTAATATTGCTATCAAATTGCCTTAATGCATTTTATAGAAAGACCAAGTAAATCTCAAATGAAAGTAGTTTCATTTTTTAAAACTTAGAAATAAGATATAAATAAGAATAAAGTATCACTTTTCCCCATAAAGAAAAGAATTCACATTTTATCACCAATATGTATAGTAGAGAAATAGTAACATTATGCTTAAATATCACAAATGCATGTAGTTATACATTTACCTGTAGCAAACTTTGTGACTGCTTATTAAAAAATATATTTTGAAGCATAACATACAATTAATTTCCTCATATTAGAAAATGCTTCAGCATAATAAAACTTGAAACACTTTTGGAGCATCTGTTTATGTTTTGAGGGAAGTTTTCTGGTCAAATGTCTTTCAACTCCTTCACATCCAGAAAGAGCAAATGACAATGAACTCAACCTAGATCACAATTGTGGGAGACCTATTCCTGTACAGCACAGGTGACATATTAGGAGTCATGCATGCTTGGAGCCTCCAAGGTTTTCATAACACCTTCCTCTCCCACACAGATGTCTAAAATCCTACGGTAGTAAAGCTAGCAGTCAAATGTGTCAGCTATCTGCAGAAAGCTTTGCCTATACAATTCATTCAGCCCCCTCATTAGGTAAATACTCTTTTAAACATGAGGAAACTGAGGTACAGAGGTTAAGTAATTTTCCTAAAATCACAGAGCTAGCAGTGGCGGCGTTGGATTTGGAGTCCAGAAAGTGTGCTCCAATATTCTTCAGCAGTCTGTTTCAGAGCCTTACAGAGTTTATTAATACTTTTCATTTGGTGGGGCGCCTGGGTGGCTTAGTCGGTTAAGCGTCCGACTTTCGCTTAGGTCACAATCTCGAGGTTCGCGGGTTCCAGCCCTGCGTCGGGCTCTGTGCTGACTGCCAGCTCAGAGCCTGGAGCCTGTTTCAGAGTCTGTGACTCCCTCTCTCTCTGACCCTCCCCTGCTCACGCTCGCTCGCTCTCTCTCTCTCTCTCTCTCCTAGAAATAAATAAAACATTAAAAAATTAAAAAAAATACTTCTCATTTGGGGAACTCCTTCCCATTAAGATGTAAATAGTTTTGCATTAGCCTGCCCTGGGGTTAGTCATTTATAACTAAGAAGAAAAGAGAAGGTCAAAGCCAGCCTGGGGTAGTGGAAGAGAGCAGAAAGTCAACAGACGCCAAGTGAGGAGGAAGGAGACAAGAATGCGAAAGGAAAAGCCCGGTGAAGTGTATGCCTTCTTTCTACCTACCATGATCATGCCAGAGACTAGAGAACTGTATATAATTTGTTGTCTCCCCTGGCTTGCAAAAACGCTTCCGTGTGTCCAACCCAATAAGATAGAGTTCGTTATTGAGAGGACTTTTATCATCACTCAAAGAAAAAAATGTAGTAAAAGCAAACAGCAAACAGGAAGCTGACTAAACAGAGGGAGGAACTAAAACTGAATAAATGATCAAGGCAAATGATCAAAATTAACAAAATCAATATGTATCCATTATTTAACCCCCAACCCTCGTCTTAGTATTCATCATTGGCATCACTGCAATGATACCTAGGTCAGGGCATCAAAATCTTCAGGCTCCAGCCAGAGGCACAATTCAGGTCTTATTAATGTTCAGAATTCACTGGTTCTTCATCCCCGCCCCTGACCTTGTATTATTCTTTAATTCCTTGTGGGAAGAAGATATCTTCCAAATAACTGTATCTCCCTTGTAAAGTACCTTCATAAAGGGTATGGTCAATATATCTCTACTATATATACAAGAATCATGGAATTATAATTCCAGCTAACATTTACCATCCATGATTTTAAAATTTTATAGCTAACTTTCATTTTCTATCTGTTGAAGACCCCAAAATTGGAATTCTATCTTTTAAAATGAATTATTTATTCTTCCAGATCTTATTTCAGTGTCATGCCATCTTTCACTATATTCCTTAACAGAAAAAGCTCTTTGATTTATTTTGCTAGAAGTTCAAATATTTATTTGTTCAATTCATTCAAAATACTTACAGAGCATCTACTTCACATCAGAGATTCAGTAGGTGCTTGGATACATCAGTAAACCCAACAGATAAACTTGACCTGGTGGAGTTATTTTAATTCCTTCAGAGGGTGATCATTTCTCATTATTTAGAGAAATTCCCTTTCTGTGGAATTAATATGTATCAAGCTCACCACAACTGCTTTTATGGATCCATTAAATACAAAAATGCTATAAATGCAGAAGAGCATTATTTACATGATCTTTTGTGTCCTAAGACCATAAAATTCAGGAGCAACTTAGTTACCACTGTGTGCACAATAAGAGTACAAGCTATCCTATACAAAACAAAGTAGAAAATGAAGAAAATTTCTCCACCTATATGTACATTTTAGGATCCCAGCACAGTTGAGAACACATGGGTTTGAACTATACAGGTTCATTTATACATGGATTTTTCTGGATAAATACAGTACAGTAGTATAAATGTATTTTTCTTATGATTTTCCTAATAACATTTTTTCTCTAGCTCACTTTATTATAAAACAGTATAGAATGCATACAAGATACAAAATATGTGTTAATTGACTGTTTCTTATGGTTAAGGCTTTCTGTCAACAGTAGAATATTAGCAGTTAAGTTTTAAGGGGAGTCAAATGCTATATGCAGATTTTTGACTATACAGGAGGTTGACACCCTAACCCCCACCTTGTTCAAGGGTCAACTGTCATCGAATTCATTATTTAAACATGATAGAAGATATTCAGTGATGGATTTAGGGCAAAGAAAGGAGATGTGGTAGTAGGAAAAGAGGAGGGAGGTTCTGTAGTAGCATTTCCTCAGTCTCATCTTGCATTTTTCAGTGATCTGGGGCTTTAAAGCCACTCTATTTATGCTTAAATGCTCTGTGTTCTCAGTTTAAAGCCCTCCATCATTATTAAATCAACCACTCTTATGTAAACTAAAAGTACACATTTGTGGAAAATTCTAATGTCTAGGGAATATTTGTTATTCGATTTCTTCTGTTGATTTTCGTCTGCAACCCGATGTACAAATTATAAATCAGCAAATCAAATCCAACAATTATTTTCTAAGTTTCCTATACTTATGAAAGTCACTGTCATAGGCTCCATATACATAAAACAATTTATAGAAGAAAAAGCATTTACCACTTTAACCCTTAAGAACCCAGAGTACATTTCTAAGAGTTAAAATAGATAACCAATATGACAGACACACACACAAAAAATACAGCAGTTTAATCCCTGTGAAGGCACCATGCTTTACTATTTTCTTAGTAAACAGTGCCACCATGTGGTGTTTTATTCTAAAATGAATTTCAAGATTTGTTATGCAATTAAACATTGAACTTACCATAGAATAGTGAAAACATTTTTCTTATAGTATAACATTAGAAAAAACCTTATGGGTAATATTTACTAGAATGTATAAATATTCACTAAATGGGCTCTACATAAATATTTTATTTTTGTCCACTAAAAATGTTTATGTATATAAATATTTTACAATAGTTTTACTTATGTTCATGTAAGAGAATCCCCCTGTAAACCTAAAAGATGTCACTGGCACACAAAACTAGAAAAATTTTTAAAATAATGATCAAAAGCAGAAGTGAATTTTTCTTAAGTATTGGTTTCAATTTAGTGTATAAACACTATGAAAATGCTTTTAAATGTGCTTTAGCACATAATTACATTTTTGTTATTGTACTTTAGAAAAATATGTTTAATGTTAGATTTATTTTTTCCTTCTTTATAGTTCCAGGTTCACTAAAAATTGTTAAATTATAATGAAATTAACAGGCAAACTAGAAGGAAACCTACAAGGGTATATGTTTGTTCTCATATTTGGAGAAGAAAACAATTTTAAATACTTGTAGGAAAGATGAAGTACAGCTACCCATTTTTGTTTTGAAAATCCTTATTGGTAAATGTTCTTTCTTAAACCCTCTCTGTCATTTAACCATTTTAAGTGTTTCCTCTGAATTTGTCTTCAGTTGGAAATTGAAAACTGATTCCCTAGTTTCTAGAATTTCTTCCATAAGTATTCTTCTCCACTCAGTGAAGATTACTATATCATACCTAAATACACACCAATCAACAAAACCTTTTCAAACTTTCTCTAGAATATGGAAAAAAATAGTTTTGAATAACAAAACTAACATTTTATTTTAATTTCAATAAATACATTTATATGTTATGTAAAATATAAAATAATTTTATTGAAATTTAAAATAGCAATGTGGTCTTGCTAAACTGTGGTGATCAAACCCCTTAATGTTTCACATAAAGGTTTCTTGGGTGGTGGCAGTAGAGAAAAATTACAGAAAGCTTAAAATGAACAGAGGACTTAAAAAAAAAAAAAAGGAAAATCAGTCTCATCAAAACTAAACCGGATTTCAGAAAGTTTTTCGACCTAGTGTCAAGAGAATTATTCCTATATGAAAATTACCCAAAGAAAATGTATAAATACATTGAAATCCTGTTAATTACTATTTAGTACTTTCTCTTTACAAGTTTTGTTGTTGTTATTAACCTTATCTTCAGACATCTCACGTAATAGCAGCCAGTTCTTCTGTCACACACACTTTAGCTCTTAAGTGCTAAATTAGTTCAGTTGTTACTGAAATCTTATGGGGAAAGGGATGCTGTTAGAAGTTTCAAGCATTAGCAATGATAGTGACTAAACCCAGCATGCTCTTCTCCTGCCTGTTCAATAGGCCTTTAATATCCAATTGTATCCCTTGACTAATATGCACCATATTACACATGGCAGCATAATCAATGACTCTTCCAAAATAAACCAGAATAGTTTTCTTTTGGACTAAAAAAAAAGAACATCATTAGAGATGTGAGGGAGGAAAGCCTTTTTTTTTTTTTTCTTTTCTCTTCTTGAAACTTATGACATCAAAATCACTATATTAAGGGATGCAGATAAATTCATGAACAAAATTCTACAGGAAAATGGTGTTGGGGGTGCCTGGGTGGCTCAGTCAGTTGAGTGTCCAACTCTTGACTTTAGCTCAGATCATGATCTCATGATTCGTGAGTTCTTGAGTTTGGGCTTTGCACTGACAGTGCCAAGCTGCCTTAGGATTCTCTCTATTCCTCTCTCTCTGCCCCTCCCCTACTCGTTCTTTCTCACTCTCTCTCAAAATAAATCAATAAATAAAAACTCTAAAAAAAATAAAAGAAAATAAAAAGAAAATGGTGCTATAAAGTGTAGGTAAGACAAGCGGAATATCCCTCCTGGACAGGGATTGGAAAAAAAGAAAGAAACTAGAAGTTACTAAAACTGCCCTGAGTGGAGCAGCAAAAACAATTTTCCCCTTCCCCCCAACTCTTCCTCATAAGAATAGAACAGAAAGGGGAAGATTTTCCAAAGAATTAAAATAGATTTGTAGTAACTGAAGTTATTAAACCAGAAGTTCATTTCTCAAGTTTACATAATAACTGAAAGTTAAGCTATTTAAAGCAGAACACTTTTCAAAATTTCTGGTTGGACATACATGTCATAGAACACAACATTAATATTATATGGATGATTAGTTTAAGAAATGTTACTAAGATAAATTGGGGAACAAAGGTAATGCTATCTTTTAGGTAAAGCTAAGTTTCCTAAAACTTTTCATCAATATTTGAAAAACATCTCACTCCTTTCCCAAAGGTATTCATTAGGCATCATTAAGTATATGAATAGTTTTTAAAAAACTAGTTTTAGAAAAAATAAAAGAAGTAAAATAAATATCACATATAAAGAGATTCTATTATATTAAAAATTAAGTCATTGTAAAAAGTAATCTATTCTCAATAGGTAGCAAAGATTTTAGAAACCTATGGCTTTGTAGTTTTGTCTCATTTAGTTCTTTTTCTTATATTGTAGAGAACTTCAATTTAAAAAAACCACTGAATTTTAAGACATTCAACCCTACTGACATGAGGCTCCCCAAGGATAAAGACTGACCTTTTCCTACTATTTCAAAAGGAGAGCAACTTCCTCAATTCAAAGTATCGGCTATGAGTCAGAATCAAATCAGTTTAGTCAGTATTTTTAAAGGAGAAGTTGGAAAAGCTTTTGTTTGTTGAAGAAATGTCTGTTATGTGTGAGTGGGTATATTCCATTTTGCTTCGTTTTCATAAAAATAGTATCAGACAGCTTGAAGAATGCTAAAGTTTTAGGTTTTAAATCTTGCAAATAATGCCTGACTTTTTAAAACTGCTGAAGCAGACGTTTTTTGGTTTTGGTTTTGCTGTTCTTTCATAATCCTGCTTTGGTTTGTGTCCTCATAAATTTTCAGAGTAGTATTAAGGAAAGCAGGTAAAAAAATACTGAAATTTTGCACTTGAAGCACAAAGTCCATAAATGGAACTGATTATTGATGTAAGTAAAAAGTAACTATACAGAAAATAAAATGCAAAGTAAATATTTTTTTTAAAGTTTTGTAAGATACTTTTCCCTGCCAAAGGCACTGATTCTGATTCTCCTTTCTCATTGTAAAAAGAGAGTTTAGTAAATATTAGGGAGACATTAAAGCTGTGATAGCACCAAATTTAGAGTTTCTCCTTGACATAATCGTCAAAGAATTAGGAGGGAATTGTGCAAAAAAATGACTTTCTTGGTTTGAACTTCATTTGTGTAACAATTAAAGTCATTCAGAGAATAATCAGGCAACACAGCCCACACTCTT
This sequence comes from Hyaena hyaena, assembly GCF_003009895.1. NCBI lineage: Eukaryota > Metazoa > Chordata > Mammalia > Carnivora > Hyaenidae > Hyaena > Hyaena hyaena. The sequence continues at coordinate 476,686 of NW_024081834.1, forward strand.
GGCAAAGGTGATCTCCCTTTTTCTGAATCTCTTCAGTTCTATTCACATGGACTGAAAAAAAAGTATTTTGGGTGTTACTCTATTTTAGTCAGGTCTTTTTAACTAAGCATGAATATTATTTCAGAACAAAGACCATGTAATATTTTAGAATTTCTAACTACTGATTAAACCATGTTGCATATAAAATATTCCTCAGTATTTGTTCATCAAGCAATTGTACACCTGCCTTGCCAGAATGCACGGATGTCTTATAAACAACTTATTAGTTATGCTTGAAGCAGCGCCATAATCTAATCTATATCACAAGCAAATTTTTCCAACAGAGTATAAGTTCCAAAATACCCTAGAGTGTATTTGCTTTTTCTCTATATTTGCTCCAATACAATTGACAAAAGATTTTAAAATTAAATAAATAAATTTAACATATGAGTATATTTAAGGTACACACACACATATATATACACACATACCTATATTACATATATAACTCCGCAGTAGTATAACATACTCAGTCCAATCCCTAATTTTATTTGAGGTTGGATGTGATATTTCCAATATCCCGCATCTATTGACTATCTTTCATAGCACTTGATTTCTTTGTGTTCTTTGCAACATTTTCCTGTGAGCACATCTTCTGCGATAATTATGTTGTTTTAATTTTCATAATCAGAACTATTGGAATATGATTTACATACATTAAAAAACATCATACATTTAATGGTACATTCCCATTATGGAACACCCCCAGTATCCATAAATGTTTTAACTCCTTTCAGTCATTTATCCCAACCCAACCCTATGTAACTACTGACAGCCTTTCTGTCATTATAAACTAGTTATGTCTTTTTCTAGAATTTCGGATAAGTAGCTCTATACATTATGTACTTGCTTGTTTCTGGCTTCTTTTACACAACAGAATGCTCTTGAGATTTATCCATGTTTAATGTGTTATCAATGATTCATTCTTTTTATTACTGAACAGTATTTCATTGCATGGATGTAACACATTGTGTTTATCCATTCACTAGTTGACAGATATTTTGCTTGTTGTTTTTTACTTTTTTGCTTTTTTCTTCTGTGAACATCTATGTTCATCTTTATATATGTCTGCAGACATATTTCTCCTGAGACGATACCTAGGAGTAAAATTGCTGGGTAAGGTAACAAACACCTGTTTTATTTTGTGAAAGATTGCCAAACTGTTTTCCATGGTGGTTTTGCCAATTTACATTCCAACCAACAAAGTATGAGGGTTTCATGTGCCGCTTTACCACTTCTCACCCTAAGTTTGACATTCTTAGTCTTGTTTACACTGTGTGCCACAGAGCTCCAGCTCCCACCCACCATTGCCGTTCCTGCTTGCTTTCTAGCTCCTGGAAATTTAACTTTCTTCTTTTGAAATTCAACTATCTAATTTTAATAGTTTTTCTGTAATTCCATCTATTTGTAATGAAGGGGTGTGTTTTCCAGCATAAGCTCCGCCTGCTATTTTGACTTTAAGTGTTCCAAAATTTGCACATGATGAATCAAAGATATTACGTGACTTGAACAGGATAGAGACTGATTACAGTGATAGAAGAAAAGTGATAGTTTGAAAATAAGTAAAGTTTTTGTTGAGCTTTGATTAACCTTGAATTGAAATTTGTCATTCACTCCGTCACAACAAAAGTAAATCTAGCTTGAGTGCTGCAAACGCATAGCATATAGTATTTGCCATGTGATAAATGTTAGTAAATGTTTTCGAGATGATTATAAACAGCAGATGTACATTGAAAGATCACTTTTTCAAATAAATATTGGAAGAAAATAGCAGAAATTTAAAATACAGTTGAGAAATCCAATACTATTGTTTTCAAGTATGTAGAGAATTAAGCTTGAGACTTAGGGAAACCCATCTGTGGCCTTTTAATGACAATATTTTTAAAAATCTATAATTGAGTATTTTATTTGCTAATATGCTTGCTCTATAAAGTTTTCTATCCTCACTCTCTCCTGTGTCAAGTTTCACAAAGATCATTTATTCAAAAAAATTTCTGAGTAAAACATTAGCCCAATCCATATCCCAACTTTGCATGTTATAGTTTTAACCAGTGGTGAAATTGGCATATTTTATAATGCTTGTTTCTTCACTTATCAAGAGAACATTAATTTTTAAAGGATGTTTACAGTAACAAAATCGGGTGTCCTTGGCAAAATGATTGGATTTAAATATCAATTCTCTTTTGATTTTTGTTAAATAAATTGACTGTTTTCTTTTAAAGAACATTTAATGTTTATTTATTTCTGAGACAGAGAGAGAGAGAGAAAACAAGCAGGCAAGGGGCAGAGAGAGAGAGGGAGACACAGAATCCGCAGCAGGCTTCAGACTGTGAGCTGTCAGCACAGAGCCCAATGCAGGCTTGAACTCACAAATCATGAAATCATGACCTGAGCCAAAGTCAGATGCTTAACCAACTGAGCCACCCAGGCACACCTAGATTGATTATCTTCAAAGTGAAGGTGTCAATCAATGTGAATTCCATTTTCTCCTTCAGGTTTAGCTAGATACTGCTCCAGTATTATCCAACTTTTTAAAACATTTAGAATCATTATTGCTACATCTGTTTTCAAATTCTAGGCTAAATACAGAAATAAATGGATGTTAGAAGTACAGTGAGGCAATTTGTACATATAAATGTTTAGTCTATTTATATCAGTCCAAATACATCTCCCTTAATTTAATGTAAGCCTGAGTGTCTTGAATTGATAGAAAAGGAAAAAGATAAAACAACATTATTTACAAGCATCAAAATACACCATGAAAAATCAGGATCCACAGCTTACATTTTTATTAAGTGATCACTTGAAAACAAAAGGTAGCTATTCACTGAGCCTTAATCATAGAGAAGCCATGACACTTAGAAAGATCAGTAGAAGCTGCTTCAAACAAATAATACGAAGTTACTAATATAATAAAGTCTATTGCATTATAAATTGCTACTGGGTAATTTTGGAGTAAGTATAAATGCAGCATCTGCCACATTCATCCATCTTGAGTACATGCCATGTGGTGAAATGAAATATAAAGAGATACTCAAAATTTGAAAATTTAGGCTAAACACTACTGAACTACTTAGCGTTCTACATTTCAATTTCTCTCCAAGTTTTTCCTCCTCTCCCACTAGTAGTATTAATATAACTTCTATATCGAGATAATTTGTGTAATAAATCATTAAAAATTTAAAAAATGAATTTCAAATAGATTCATTCACAAAACATGAAGCCATTCTCAGCATGACGTTATTAGGAATTAAATCCTGGTAACATTTTCTAACATTCTTCTTTGATAAATAATGGTGGATAAGGAATAAGCAACTTGAGTTTATAATTTTAAATGACTTTTAATACATTTAATTTAACTCTTAATAAAATAATCCTGCTCATCAACAGAGTGGAAATAGAAATAAGTACTGCAGGAGCAGTCTTGTAGGAAAAATTATTTTTAATAGCCTTTTGGTGCAAATGTTTCCCGAGACCTTGGCTTTCCTTTTAAGACACTCAGCCATTTTTAGTACTATATATATATGTAGATCTTAAAAATTAAAAGAAAGCATTTGGTGCACCTGGGTGGCTCAGTTTGTTAAGCATCCAACTTCAGCTCAGGTCACAATCTCGTGGTTCACGAGTTCGAGCCCGCTTCATGTCAGGCTCTGTGCTGACAGCTCAGAGCCTGGAGCCTGCTTCAAGTTCTGTGTCACCCTCTCTCTCTGCCCATCCCCTCCTCATGTTCTGTTTGTCTCCCTCTCTCTCAAAAATAAATAAACATTAAAAAATTTTTTATTAAAAGCATTAGCCCCAAAATAGCCTGTGCTTTGGTTGTAGTGACAAGGATTTAGATACAGCTTGATGACCACCGGAAAGAAGCTGCTGTACCTACAATGTGGAACACCATGCAGCTACTGAAAAAATAAGTTACATCTGCTTATAGGATCCTTATGTAACATCTAGGACAGCCATTTTTGTGGAAAACAAAAAAGAAAATATATATACATACAACTAATTATAAACAATAAATACGTGTTTGTAAGACCATAGAAAAATGTTTGATATGATACACATCAAACTGATGTGACTGGCTGTCTCAAGAAGACTGGAAAACTACTTTTTCCTTCATTCACCTTTTATTTTTTTAATTTTTTAAAACCTGTGCTAAAAACTCTATGTTATATTTATAATTTATAAAAAGGGATAATCAAACCATACTAGAGAGGGGGAGTCCCTGCAAGTAACAACAAAGAGGACTGGGTCAAAATTAAAAATGGGCTAAGTCTTATAGGATCAAATGAGAGGTTCTAATTCTTTCCAACAGTTAGCACTATATCAGTCACGTTGCTGGGATTAGGGAGCAGTCCCTAACCTGTGGTAAATGGTAAAGGAAAGAAGCACTTCATCTTCTGTAAAGACCACTAGAGCAGCTGCTGGGACAAGATATAAATGACTGGGAAGAAAACAATCTGGGGATTAAATTAGGAAAGAGGTGAAAATACAGAGAGCCATGCATGACTGAGGGTAGTAGCTGAAAAACAGAGCAAACCAGGCAGCTCCTATGAAAAAGCAGGGTGGAAAGCGAGTCAAGCAGCCTGCCAAGGAAGCATGGGCAGCTGTCACTTTGGGTCACTTTGTCACTCAGTTAGTAAATAATATCGTGGGTAACAATGCTGACTTAGAATCAGACTGATGTGGGTTTGAACTCTAAACTCATCACTGTTCACATAACTTGAGGTAAACTATTTTCTCTACATTTTAATTTTTCTCAAATGTAAAATGGAGACAATGAAATTACTTTTTTGTATAGGGTCTTAGTGATGTTTAAGTGAGATGATCCCCATGAAGTTTTAAATTCACACAGTTTGACACATAATAAGTTCTCAAAAACACTGGCTGGTATTTCTAGAAATGATAAAGATCACTTAAAACTTGGGTAAAAATTTGGAGTGTAGAATAATAAAAATTAAAGCAAAGTAATTTTAAAAACAAATCACTGAGACAAGAAAATCTAGAAAAACTATTGTGAATAATTTTGAGTGATGGCATGTTTAAAGACTCAACTAAAAGCACTCAGAACCTGCATTTTCAATAGGAGATATGGTTGAGGTATCATATATCAAAATGAACTCCACTTGGCTTTTATTAATTGCTTATGTGATCACTAGGCTGAAATACGATCTGTTATTAAATTGACGTGTCAGTTCTGTTTTCTTCAAAGGGAATTTAAGTACGTTGCCCTTTTGGCACATTCTGATCGACGTGTAGCTGATTTCTTTCTAAAGAATATTCACTCAAATGTGAGGGGAAAAATATTCTTCAGATCCCAAAACTTAAAATTTGGAATGGCATTTTAATAACTAATCTTCCTTGAAAATGGCTGATACAGATTGTAAGGAGACAACATTATGATTAGTGATGGTGAACCATTAGGTTATTTAAAGAAACATACGGATGAATACCTTACGGTTGAATGATTATGGGCACCTATTTACAATAGGAGTTATCAACCTAGATAGCAAACATGGTCAGGTCCAAGTTTTAGGAGGTTTTCAACACATGTAAATGAAATGAATGGACCACAAAACTGATAACAAAACAGCTTGTCATTTTCAGTCCAGGTAACATAGGTAATTTAAAAATTGATAGGTGAAGATCAAGCATTGCCACATACATAATAGGCTACTATGTTCTGGTCTCTTTCCTACTTCTCCACTACCCCCAACCTCTACTTTGTACTGAACGTTGCTGACTGTGTTTTCAAAAAGAGTGTAGTTTTTATGCATGTTTCTTTTCTTTGGTAGAATCACTTCCTATTTTGACAATTCAAGGAGTAAATGATAATGTAGCCCATTTCCCTGAAATCAAGGCCTCTATTTTGCATAACACAATGAAGTTTTTAAACAGGAAAAGGAAAAGGAAGAATTTAATTAGTGGGGAAGTTTGAAAATATACTTTAAAGAATATCCAGGAAAGGAATAAGGGCATTTGACATCCTCTAGAGATCTTTCCTATATAACTAAAGCATATGAAAAAAGCAGATGTTACCAATGGAAAATACAAAGCTGAAACACCCCATAATCACCTATCAAACCACAGTGAATAGTTCACAGGGACCAGGATCTTCTTCTGTCAGAAGTCTCTGGAAAGCCAAATAAATGTAGATAATTCCTCAGTACAAAGACTATGAAATTATGTCTGGGAATATACATTTAGGGAATTGGTTTCTCTGAAAAAGAGGCTGAGGATGGTATTAGGACCCTGGAATGAGCCCAAGTTATCATTAGAAGAAACCCAAATTTATTTTCAGTAATTGAAGCTCTCCAAATTACATTAGATTCTGTTGTCTTGAAGTGAGTAGGACCCGGGTTATCCAAGATGTTTTAAGACCACTTAAAACTCTAGTCCAGTTGTGTAGTAGCTTCTTGTTAGACAAAAGAATATTGAGCTAGTAATTATTTCCTTGTCATAGTTCAATTATCAATAAGAAAGGGACATAGGTGACTACAGCACAACAGTACTTTATAGATGTTATTTCCATACAAGTTGTTTCCAAAGATAAGGATTAAAGGCAGAAAATAATACCCAAATTGTCAGGAACGGAGTATCTCCTAAGTATGGAGAAATGAGCTCTTAATGCATATGGAAAAGAGTTGTTGTCAGGTGTTTCATATTTATTTTATTTTTTTAAGTCTGCATGTGGGGCTCAAACTCATGACCCCCAAGACCAAGGGTCACATCCTCCAACAATTGAGCCATCCAGGTGTCCTGAGTTATTTTCAAGTTTAAGGATGAGGTTTTAGAAGTTAAAGAAAACATGGGGTGCCTGGGTGGCTCAGTAGGTTAAGCATCTGACTTTGGCTCACGTCATGATCTCACTCTGTGAGTTCAAGCCCTGCATTGGGCTCTGTGCTGACAGCTCGGAACCTGGAGCCTGCTTTGGATTCTGTGTCTCTCTTTCTCTCTGCCTGTCCCCTACTCATGGTCTCTGTCTGTCTGTCTGTCTCTCTCTCACACACAAATATTAAAAATAAATAAATAAAAATAAGTTACAGAAAACACTGAAGAGAGTAAGAAGAGTCTATTAAACTGACTTGCATTATTTTCTTACCTAAATAAGCAGAAAATAACTGTTAAAACTGTTTTATCTACACAAAAATTTAAAAACATGAAAGTTTTAAATAGGATTTAATGCAATTAACAGCTTCTTTCCATTGCGTTGAAAACAATATTCTTTGCTCCCACCCAGAAAAATAGCCTTTTTACTTTTTTTAATGTTTATTTATTTTGAGAGAGAGAGAGAGAGAGAGTGAGAGAGAAGTCCAAGCAGGCTCCACACTGTCAGCACAGAGCCCAAAAAGGTCTCTGTCTCCATCTCACGAACAGTGAGATCATGACCTGATCCAAAATCAAGAGTTGGTCGCCTAGTCTGGGCCACCCAGGTGGCTTTTTAAAGAATAACCTTTTTAAAGTGTGAAATGATGATGAACGTTTACTCAAACTGTTTAAACATGATTAATTACCCAAAGTCATCATTCTGTGGTATTTTTTATTGGTCAGTGTTTCACAATATTTTCGAAATAGTCTTGGAAATAGGTGAACTGAGAGTCGTCATTACTAGAACAAAGCAAATAAGGTCGTGTTTATATGCCTCGTATCTGTTTGCATGGCTATCATGCTCTCACATGCCTACTGGTATCAGATGTTGCTCTAGGTACTTATAAGTTTTATCTTGTTTGATGTTCAAAACCAGGACTTTGAATAATTTGCCAAAAATTTTATAGCTGGTGTGTAGCAGAGCCCAGATTCAAGCTCACATCAGTCTCACTCTAAAGCCTGCACCCTTTCTCCTAAATTGTACTATCTTCTGAGGTGATTTGTCTAACAAATGCTGAGAGAACTAATTCCTTTTTTGTATATATAACGTCTTATAAATAAAGAGAACCTCCAGTATTTTGCAAATAAGAGTCACTTATAAAATATATGGGACTAATGAATGAATGAATGAATGGTCAACTAACTCATCTCCAGAATCAAGTAGACCATCTCTCCACTTGCTCAGATAATGTATTTTTAAACAGAATAGCAGAATTCACAGCTTCACTTGGTATCAGTTTATGCTAATTTTAACTAATTTTTAACAGTAAAATTCCAAAAACAGTGGACCCATTTCTTAGAAATCTTAAAACAAAACAAAAAGTTGTACAGATGAAAATATTTCTCAGACATATAAACTTAGCATTAGCTTTTTTCTAATGTAAATCTAATCAAAATCATTTATTTTTATTCTGATTAAATGCAATTACCTTTACCCCAAAATTGTGGAACAAGCTATTTTCTGAATATGTTCAGCTTTTGCAGCCAACTTTTATAATCTACAATGAGTTGAAAGAGAAATTTTGAATTCACATAGCTCACAGAATAATCCACTAATAGTTAAGATGTTTCGGTCCAAACTATAAATATTCAGTCATATGCTGAGCCACCTAATATCAACACTTTTTTGAATTTCACAGAATTTCTCACTTTCTTTTTTTTAAAAAAAAATCATCACCAAGAATAGATAATCATGAACATAATCAGCTGAATAGTTGCTAAACCTAAAAAAGAAAATATTATCCAATGATTCATGTTTAAGTTGGCAAATTGAAAAATGCTTTATACATTCAGTCATCACGTGCTACCATTATTAGGCCACAACTCAGAAGTGGTCATTCATTGTATATCAAGTGACAGAAACAACACTCCTGTCCCAACATGACAGTTTGCCATTAAAGAGAAATACTCCTGATTTTCACCCAGGACTTTCTTGGAAGGCAGATTGTGTCGTGACATGAAGTAACTACCGTGCACGTGCTCACCCTTGAAAGTACACTCACATGTTGCCTCCTTGGGGAATCACCCAGAAGACTCCTTCCCATCCGGCATACCAGACCAGTCATTCCCTTTGCTCTTACCCAAAGGACTCTGTATTTCACTTTGTTGTAACAAGTATGTGTTTTCTTCACTCCACTAGGGAATTCGGGGCTGCAGAAAAGATATCTGAGTATTGTTCAAATATTTGTAGTTAGAATATTTTTCCTTGCATTTTCTCCTCCAAACTAAGCATACAATATGTCTCACTGTTCCTCATATACAAGTTTTCCAAGTCCCCAAAACAGCCTGTTCACCCTCCTCTGATGCTCTTTGCTTGGCAAAGGACCCCATGCCTCAAAAATAGCATCAGACACTGGCTTCAAATCTATTTATTTATTTATGCCATTTATGTCATTATAATACTGTGGGTAAAAAACCATCTTATAAAATGTTTCTCTAAACAAACAACTTGGATAGTATATAAGATAAAGTCATTCGAAAGACACATATTAAATGGTTCCCACATTCCAGGCATTGTGCTGAAAACTTGAGGTCCTGCCATATGCACTTCAAGCAGGATCTTTTTGTGTAGACAGAACGTATTCACATGTGTCATGCATAAATGGAGGTTTCATAAACAAATGGTTTAGGGTCACTTGGGCTTATATAACACACTTTTTCTTCCTCAGGACTTTTTGTGACTTCTAACATTCAAATATGAATTGTGACTCTCCAAGGCTCGTTATTTTCCCGTTATTTCCCAGACTCACTCAGTGACACCACACTGTTTTCACAGTGCATCCTAGAGAAGCATTTCAGGGAATTCTTTGTGAAACACCCTCTAGAGTTAATAACCAAGCAAACAGATAATTGTGGTTTAGGGAAATAAAAACTTGGTCGCATCATGGGGTGGAATACAAGGACAAAGGGAGTTTTCAAGGACAGAGGGCGGGAGGGAAAGCTTCCAGAAAGACATGGTACTACTGGGGCAGCTGGATGGCTCAGTCAGTTAAGTGTCCGACTCCTGATTTGCCCTCAGGTCATGATCTCACAGTTCCTAGGACCGAGCTCCATGTCAGGCTCTGCGTTGACAGTGTGGAGCCTGCTTGGGATTCTCTCTCTACCACCACACTCTTTCTCTCAAAATAAGTAAATAAAGTTAAAAAAAAAGACTTTAAAAAGGTGTGATACTTCAAATGAATTTCCAAGCACGAGGTACATGAAAAGAAGGGAGTCAGTGCTGGGATTTTAAGAAAAATTTTCAGGCATGGGGAAAGCCCAAAGTGGCCTACTGTGCACAGTGGCATTCCATGGTCAGAACTGCAAACACATCTATGCTGGCTGGAACAGGCATGTGAAAATGGCATCATCAGCACTTCCAGTGAGAACCTGGCTATGAAAGTCGGGAATCTCTCTCACTCTGCTCTTACTCCAAAAAGTACACAAAACCAACAATCATAGGAAATAAAAATTAAAGAAAGACATTTTCAGAGCAGCTAAGACACATATAATCTTCATCCCCTGAATATAGCCATGAATTGACAAAAACAATGAAGATTGGGCAGCAGCATTGCGGGACTGAATGATGAGTAGAAAGTGGGGCATGTCAGTTTTGGAGTAGGTCTCCAAAACCACCTGCAAACACACAACTTTCCAAAAACGAAAGACTCACAATGAAATCCAAAAACTACAATCATTTTTTTTGCAGGAAGGGTGCAGGAAACTGTGTTGTGCAATGCAGGTAGCAGTTTGACCTAGCCTAGCAGATGTGAGACTCTAAAAAATAATCTAAAAGGAATCCAAAATCTTCCTGCCATATTGCAGGAAGCAGTCTGCTTCTTTGGCAGCAAACGAGGTGAAATGTTCTAAGTGATGATCACTCTCTCTATTTAACTGAAATGAAACCTACAGAAAATGGATTTTCTAGGAATGGCCAACCCATTTAATAATGACTAAAGTAATGGAAAAGAAGTACAAAATCAATACAAAGGCAGTATAAAAAAAGTATCCAAAAACTCTCTAGAAAAGTGTAACCAACAAGAATGAAAATAAACAGAGTAATCCCTACTGTATGTTAAATAACATTCTAAAGCTTTAATAATTAAACCAGTGTGGTAGTGGCACAGGCATAGATAAAGGAGCAGATTGCTAAATTTATAAACTGACCCAAACACACACATGACTTCAGAGATATTTCAGGCTTGGTTGCAGATCACCACAATAATACTACAATAAAGTGAATCAAATGAATTTTTTTGGTTTCCCAGTGTGTATAAAAGTGATGTTTAGGGAGTGCCCCTCTATTTGGTAGATAGCATGGTGCCTGATTCATGAATCATTTAGTAAAGTCAATTAGATCTTTAAAACTTAACTGGGGTGCCTGGGTGGCTCAGTCGGTTAAGCGTCAGACTTCAACTCAGGTCATGATCTCTCAGTTTGTGAGATTAAGCCCCACGTCAGGCTCTGTGGTGATAGCTAGCTCAGAGCCTGGAGCTTGCTTCAGGTTCTGGGTCTGCCCCTCTCACGCTCTGTCTCTCAACAATAAATAAACATTTAAAAAAATAAAGTAAAATTTACTGGGTTGAATTTTTTGTTACTTAAACAGATTTGGTGCCAGCAACAGGATCATAATCAAACCTCCAGCAGCATTCAAGGACAACAGAGAGAGACACAGGCATGGTATCCATGAACCCTTGGAATTCACTGTCTCTCTTACTGTTTTTGAGGTTTATAGTTAAGTTCCTCTTGGTTCTGAGTTCACTCTTTTTTTGTATTTCAGCTCTCGCTCTAATTGGCTCTCCTTTGCTAGGCAAGTCAGCTTGAGCTGGCAGATGGTTATGCCTGGAGCCCAGTTGAGCTGGCACATTTGTCTGGAGTCCTACTGAGCTGGCATATTTACCTGGAGCTCAGCTGAGCTGGCAGAAGAGTCTGCCTAGCACCAGGTCCCTTGCTTTTCAGACTAGGATTCCTGGATGGATAACTTCACCCACGTTCCTCAGGGATTGTTGTTGGTAAGCACAGGGCCTTCTTGTGGCCAGGATACTATCATTACACTAAGATACACACATTTGCCTTATTTTATATAGATAAACGCTATTTCTAGTGGGGATCTTGGAGGCTAAAAAGCCGCAAAAATTGGTAGGTACCAACTGAGCCTTTAAAGGCTTTTAGAGCGCTCACCACCTCATGAAGACTCCTGTGACATGATAAGTTGGCCACAGAATGGGTTAGATTGACAGGAGGTCACTTGCCAACCTCAAGAAAACATCTGTGCCACAAGGCACACTGTAAAACACGCGCAATCCCCAACTGCACAGCACATCCCTTTTAGGTATTAGCTTTAAGAAACCCAAAGGCTTAGCTGATAAGATCTTCAAATTCTAAGGAATCAAGCATGCCACCTTTGGTGCCCTTGCTTATTTTATGACCACGACCTATGGTCCTGGCAGTTGCAGAAATCCAGCAGAAATGGCAGGATCTAAGCTTGTTTTGTGTACTAAGGAATTTGGTTGAGTAACCATCATGTTGGAGCCATAAAATGAGGCTGGACAGAAATGTGGCTCCACTGCATCTAAGGCTGGGGTCCTACCAACCATTGCCAGCCATCAGGGGAATTACAACCTAGGAATACAATGGCCATTGTGGAGAAAATTCCAGTTAGATAAGATTATTTAGGAAGTGTACTTGAAAACAATGATTCCCAAATTAAACAAAATGAGATACCTATTCGATATTTTATGTTATGTTATATTACATTATATTATTTTATTTTAATTCCAATATAGTAAACTGTTTAAATTAGTTTCAGGTGTACAATATAGTGATTCAGCAATTCTATATATTACTCAGTGCCCATCAAGAAAAGTGTACTCTTTATCTCCTTTACTTATTTCATCCATTTCCCCACCTACCTCTCCTCTGGTAACCATCTGTTTGTTCTCTCTAATTAAGAGTCTGTTTTTTGCTTTGTCTCTTTTTCTTTTCCTTTGTTCATTTGATTTGTTTCTTAAATTCTACATATGAGTGAAATCATATGGTGTTTGTCTTTCTCCTACTGACTTACTTCGCTTAGCATTACACTCTCTAGCTCTATCCATGTTACCAATCACAAGATTTCATTTTTTTCTTTATGGATAAATAATATTCCATTGTATATATATGTATATACACATATATGTACATACACATATATATACATATATATACACACACACCACACCTTCTTTATCCATTCACCTACCAATGGACACTTGGGCTGCCCAAGGAATACCTATTTTCATTGGCATGGAAAAGACTCCTAAAGGTTACAATTTCCAAAATAGTTTCATTGAAAGATTCATTAACGAGTCTGTAAGACTGACATAACTCCTACTATACCCTCTATCCTTTGACTACTTATCCTAATGCTCCTCTTTGTGAATTGCGTTTCTACTCTGAAGAGACTCTTAAACAGTTACCTTTTTTTTTAATGTTTATTTTTGAGAAAGAGAGAGAGAGAGTGCAAGCAGGGGAGGGGCAGAGAAAGAGGAGAGCAGAGGATCCAAAGTGGGCTCTGGGCTGACAGCAGAGAGCTTGATGTGAACAAACTCACATCACCCAGGCACCCCACATCACAAATGCTCTTAGTAGAATCTAAAATGGTGAATCTTTGGGGTGCCTCCATGGCCCAGTTGATTAAGCATGTGACTTTGACTCAGGTCATGGTCTCACAGTTCGTGAGTTTCAGCCCCACATCATGCTCTGTGCTGTCATCACAGAGCATGTTTCAGACCCTCTGTCCCCTCTCCCTGACCCTCCACTGCTCATGCTTCCTCTCATTCTCTCAAAATAAATAAACATTAAAAAAATAATGGGGCACCTGGATGGCTCAGTCAGTTAAGTGTCTGACTTGAGCTCAGGTCATGATCTCACAGTTTGTGAGTTCGACCCTCACCTCAGGCTCTGTGCTGACAGCTCAGAGCCTGGAGCCTGCTTTGGATTCTGTGTCTCCCTCTCTATCTGTGCTCTTCCCCTGCTTGCACTCTGTCTCTCTCTCTCTGTTTCTCAAAAATAAATAAACATAAATAAATAAATAAATAAATAAATAAATAAATAAATAAACAAACTAGTTGTGAATCCTTTCAAGAAATTTTTCAATTCACTCTGCTCAGACCCATCACAGGAATCACTATCTAGAGCAGCTATGGCCTTATGAATTTCTTAAATAATGAGACTTGAAAGTTGAAATTACTCCTTGATCCATGGGTTGCAGAATGGACGTTGTTTTAACAGACTGTTGTACATCTCCATCAGACCCCATAGATAACCAGGTACACAGCCACTGTCCAGTAATATGGGGAAAGGAAGCGTTCTTTCTCAGTACTAGTTCTCAACCGTGGACTTAAAATATTCAATAAACCATGTTTTAAACAGATGTACTGTCATTCAGACTTTATTGCTCCACTTATAGAGCACAGGCAGAGTAGACTTATTATAATTTTTAAGGACCCTAGGATTTTCAAGAATGGTAAATGAGCACTGACTTCAACTTAAAGTCACCACTGTGTTAGCACCTAATAAGAGAGTCAGCATGTCTTTTGAAACTTTGAAGCCAGGCATAGACTTCCTTCTCTATCTATGTTAAGTCCTAGATGGTATCTTTTTCCCATATAAAACAGGCTATTTCCTCTACATTGGAAACTTGTTGTTGATTGTACCTACTTTCTTGAGTTACCTTACCCAGATCTTCTACATCAGCTTCTACATCAGTACTTGCTGCTTCATCTTTCACTTTTATTCTAGGAGACGGTCTCTTTCCTTAAACCTCATAAACCATCCTCCACTAATTTGTCTTCTGCAGCTCCTTACCTCTCTCAGCCTTCACAGGATTGAAGAGAAGTGAGGGTCTTGCTCTGGAGTAGGCTTTGGCTTAAAGGAATGATGTGGCTGGTTTGATCTTCCATTCAAACTACTAAAAGTGCCTTCATATCAACAATAAGTCTATTTCACTTTCTTATCATTTATATGTTCACTGGAATAGCCCTTTTCATTTCCTTCAAGTACTTTTCCTTTGCGTTCACAGCTTGACTATTTGCCACAAGAGGCCTATCTTTCAACCTTTCATGCCTTTTGATATGACTTCCCCACTAAGCTTAATCACTCCTAGGTTTGGACTTAAAGTGAAAACCATGCAATTCTTTCGCAAACATTCAGAGGCCATTGTAGGGTTATTAATTGGCCTAATTTTAATACCATTGGGTGTCAGGAAATAGGAAGGCCTGAGGACAGAGAAAGAGAAGGGGAACAGCTGTGTGATTGAGCAGTCAGAATGCACATAGTACTGCCTATTAAGTTCACTGTCTTTATGTGGGCGTGGTTCGTGGTACCCCCAAACAATCACAGTAGTAACATTCAGGATCACTGATTACAGTGATATAACAAATATAACAAATATGATAAAAAAGTTTAAAATGTGGCTACAATTACCAAAATGTGATCCAGAGACAGGAAGTGAGCAAATGCTGTTGAAAAATGAGACTGATAAACTTGCTCCATGCAGGGCTGCCACAAACCTTCAATTTGTATAAAATGCTGTGTCTACAAAGTGCAATGAAGAGAGGCAGACTAAAACAAGGTATGCCTGTCCACGCCTTGGGTGGCATCTCCAGTCAGGGTGAAAAAGAGGGATGGTATAAATAAATGGTGTGGAAACAGCTAGGTTCACTTCTGAAAAAAAAAAAAAAAAGTCAAATCTATACCTCACATCATACACCAAGATAAATTTCAAATACAGCAAAGTTTTAAGTGTTACCAAGCACTCCTAAAGAAGCTGTCGTGGTCCAGACAACATTCATTGTCAGCCATCTGGGAGGATATTTGATTCCCACCACTTGATAGTTTCACACCTTTTGATATTTGCAAATATCACGGGGAGAAGCCTGGTATCTTCTTGTTTTAAGTCTGCATTAACCTAATTACTGCAGTTTAAACAGGTTCTCATGTGTTTATTGACCATCTGGATTTCCTGTTCTGTGAAATTGCCCATTCGGATGATTTACCCACTTATTTCTATTTGGTTATTTGTCTTTTTCATATTGATTATTTTAGGGTTTCTATTTACTTCCTAGAAAACAGTGTATTTGTGTGAGGCAGTTATTTTCTTCTGTGTTAGGGCTTCTCTTTTAATTTTATATGTGGATTCTCATGTGTACCTCTTTATTATTTTGATGTAATAAAACTGTCATTCTTTTCCTTTGTGATTTTAGCTTTTTGGGTTTTGTTGAAGAGGACTTCCTGATCTCCAGGTCATAAGGATATTCTCCCCTATCCTCTTACCAAGAAGGAGAAGGAAACAAAGAGTAGAAAGAGAAGAGGAAGGATAAGAATTTTAAAAATACTTGATATTTTAAAAAAAGTGAATACATAGAGGTGCTGGAAAACATGGGAAAATTCCTTTTGAAACTTTAAAATGGGAAGGCTTTTCTAAAAATGACTCAAAAACTCTAAGTCCTAAAATTAAAAATTGATAAATATATTAAACTTTTTTTAAACTTCTGCAGCAAAGCATACCATAAGCAAAACAAATGACAAACTGAGGACAAATTTGTAATTTAGATCACAGACCAAGCTCCATAACATAAAAAGAGTGCCTAGAAAACAATTAGAAAATATAATGACACAATAGAAAATTGTCAAAATACATTAATAGTTGATAGAAAATGAAATACAAAGTACAATTTAATTGTATAAAGTACAATGCACAACCTAATTGTACAATGAGACAAATACCAATTTAAAATAAGCTATGAGTCCATTTTTCATTTAGCAGATTAACAAAAACTTAAAAATTTCTATTACACAGCCCATTGATGAGAAGTGGGAAATCTGTTACTCTCGCTCTGTGCTAGCGGGAATGTAAATTGCCACAATGCCTGTGGAAAGCAATTTGGAAAAAATTTTTAATTACAAATACATATACTTTTTTACTAAGTAGTTTCACCTTTGTGAATGTGTCTTGCACTTACACATGTGAAAATAAGTAATATTATTTATTGCAACACTGAATAAGAAAAGAACTGGAATGTTCTATCATTAACAGGGATTGGATTAAAAAAATGGTAGTAGATCTAAAGAGCAATCTGTGCACCAATAAGAAACAGTGAGGAAGCTTTCTCTACACAAACATCTGTGAAATGTATTGTGAATTGAACAAACCAAGGTGGGGAAAAAATGGGTAGGAGGCAAACTTTTGTGTAAAGAAGTGGAAGACAGGACTATATATTTTTATTGGCTTCTATTTGCCTCAAGTAACTGTGGCAAATTACAAAATTAATGACAGTGGTTACCACCGTGTGAATAATGGGGTGAGGAAAACAGGAAAAACAGATTGATGGAAGGCAGTTTTTGCAGACTTCACATACTTGCATGTTTGTTTTCTAATTTTTGAAAGATGATTTTGTTACCTATTGAATGGATTACATTTAAAAAATCAATTTGGTAGCTCAGTTGTTGAAGCGTCTGACTTCAGCTCAGGTCATGATCTCATGGTTCTTCAGTTCAAGCCCCTTGTGGGGCCCAGTGCTGACAGCTCAGAGCCTGGAGCCTGGAGCTTCAGATTCTGTGTTTCCCTCTGTCTTTGCCCCTCCCCCGCGTGTGTGCGCTCCTGCACGCGCGCGCTCTCTCTCTTTCTCTGTCTCTTAAAAATAAATAAATAAACCTTTTTTAAAAATTAAAATTAAAAATAAAAAATCAATTTACTTAAAAATAACTAAAATGAATAATACTGATTTAGTTTTAAAAAGATAAATCGAAGCCAAACAGTAAAGACTAGACCTTTGACTCTCTTTCTACCTGTGTCAGGGTTTGAAAAGTCACACTTTTTAGACGCTTGATAGGGAAGTGACGCCCCTGAAAATAGTTCCAGTATGTTGCTATTTTTATGTGCCAAAACAAATGAAATTCCCTGAGATATTTCAGGACAGATATTATAAATTTAAAAATGTTTTTCTAAAGTAGACTATGAAAAGATGAAATAATTTATGGTAAGCTGAAGAGTGAAAATATTCCATGCAGTGCAAAAATGGCAACTTCAAAATTACTCTGAATATCACGTATAAAGAAAAAGAACCCCAAGTTTGCCATTAAATGATCAACTGACAACTCGAAGCAGAATATACTGAAATGCCTAACATTTTATTATCATATCTATTTCTTGCAATTCAGAAAAACCATAAATATCATCTAAATCTGTAATTTAATGCAAAGCACTGTAACACATTTCTAAAGTAAGTTTTAAAATGAGTCAGCCTTATGAGTCTGAGTGACATTTTGTCACTGATTTAAAGGAAAAGGCTGCCTCTGTTAAGATCTTATAATAAAGAAAAAGAAAAGAAAAACACAGTATAAGTTTAGACAAATTTGAGAATTTTATCACCTTAACATCAGGGTGTTAATGCATATGTAAGCACAAATATTTGAACTATTCCTTTCATTATGTCAGATGACAGGAAAGGTGCCTGAAAATTGTCTTATTTGTTCAGGTAAATTAAGTAACGTCAGATCTATGAGTGGTGTGCTTATCATTATAAGATCTAGATGTTCAGAGTATCATGGGCTAGAATAATGTTTGTAATGGTGTGAAAGTGAAATATTTCAACATTGATGTTTTCTCTGGAAGGATTTGTTTTCATGGTTACTCTTTTTCTGTCGGGCTAGCTAGCTGGCTTTTGGGTCCCACGTATAGAAGTAAACACATGGGAAAACTGTGGGGAAAAAAGTCTCTTTACTTAAGTACAGCAAAGGTAAAGAAACAAAGGGGTTGTTAAAAACAGGTGAGGAAAAATGTTACTTGGGGGCGAGCTTGTGTTCATCACCTCATCTACAATTTTCAGGCCTGAATTTTTATTGTTCTCACAGAACATAGAGTGCACACAGGAATGAATGACCACAGGATGGGGCCAAAGGCGAAGACAGTTGAACCTCAGTGAGTGGCAGAACAAAAACTAAAGGAATTAAAAAAAAAAAAAAAAAGGAAAGGAGAGGAAAAGACATTCTCAAGACATTTCATTACAGACTTTATGGAAATAATCTGATTTAGTCTTCATTGACTTTTCTCTAAACTTTCTCATTTTAATACATTTTTAAAAAAGTAATTAATTTGGGGGCACCTGGGTGGCTTAGTCGGTTAAGCGTCCAACTTTCGCTCAGGTCATGATCTCGCGGTTCGTGGGTTCGAGCCCCGCGTCGGACTCTGTGCTGACTGCCAGCTCAGAGCCTGGAGCCTGTTTCAGTCTGTGACTCCCTCTCTCTCTGACCCTCCCCTGCTCAGGCTGTCTCTCTCTCTCTCTCTCCTAGAAATAAATAAAAAACATTAAAAAAATGTAATTAATTTTAAGAGGTGAGTGGGGAGTAAGAATGCTCAGTACGTGGGTTCCCATCAGCACAAGCCCTGCTTGTTCTGGGCCTGCAAACTGTGGCTCCACCCAGGGCTTCAACTTGAACAGGAGGAGAGACGCAGGCTTAGCAGTGAGAGAGGTAATGTATTCTACCGTATGGCTAGATTCCTTTTATTTGTCAAGAGAAGATAAAAATCTGTATCATTCTGATGATACTAAAATATTTTTTAAAAAGTTATAAACAGCCTTCAGCAAACTAGTTGGCAATCTGTGGCTTTAATGACACCTAACCCTTCCCCAAAACTCCCTATGTGCCAGGCTATGTTCTACGGACTTTACATAACCTCATTTCACCCACCAAACAACCACATGAGGTAAATCCTACGTAATCCCCATTTTTAAGATGAGTTAACTGAGACACTGTCTATAATTTGCACCAGGTCGCACAGCTGGTAAATGGCAGAGGCAGAACCTGAACTTCAGAACTTTGTTCCAGAGTTCAGACCCTCAAGCACTAAGTTATCCCTATAGGAAAATTTTCCCTTCAAAGAGCTGCTTATAAATATTCCATTAGCTGAAGAACTGAATTCTATACTATACTGGGACTACGCTGATATTTTTCCATGTAATAATTTTTTAAATTCTTTTAAATCATTTCTTTATTTGGAAAACTTCATGAACCAACATTTCTTTTTTAATTCAAGTACAATTAACATAACCCTGTTACATTAGTTTCAGGTGTACAATATAATGATTCAGTAATTCTATACATTACATCAGTGCTCATTAAGATTAATGTACTCTTAATCCCTTTTATCTATTTCACTCATCTCGCCAGTAACCTCCCCTCTGGCAACCACCAGTTTGTTCTCTGTATTTAAGAGTGGCTTTTCTGTGTTTCTTTTTTCCTTTGTTCATTTGCTTTGTTTCTTAAATTCCAACTATGAGTGAAATCATATCGTATTTGTCCTTCTCTGACTGACTTATTTCACCACTGTTTCTAAAGGGCCCAATTTGGAAGAGTAGTATTTTGAAAAACTTAAAGTTATTATTAAATTAAATATTTTCTAAGGGTAAAATTCATTTTGGAAAAAATATATTTTGTGTGTTTTAGCTACCATTCCCCATCTTTTATTTTGTAACAAAATGCTACATGATAATTATTATGTGCATATTTATATACTCTTTTGCATGATTATATGTGATTTATATATAATGTACTACATAATAGTGTTGTGCATGTGTGGTGACAAGGCAAAAAATATAAACAGGCAGCACAAATTGATACTTTTGACTTCAGTCAAAGTACCCAGAGTCACTTTAATTTTTCACCAGGTTTATTCAGATATAATTGACATATCACATTGTGTAAATTTAAGATATACCACAGGATGATTAGATTAATGTATATATTGTGGAATGTTTACAGCACTAAAATTGGTTAGTACATCCTTTACTTCATGTAACTATGATTTTGTTCTTGTTGTCATGGTGACAACATTAAAGTTCTACTTTTACAGCACTACTCAAGTATACAATACAGTATTGTTAACTATAGTCACCAGGCTATACATTACACCCCTGGAACTTATTCATGTTATAACTGAAAGCGTGTACGCTTTGACCAGCATTTCCCCATTTCCCCCACCCTTTCACACTTTAACAACCACCATTCTGCTCTGTTTCTATGAATTTGCTGTTTTTAGATTCTACATGTGAGTGAGATCATACATTATTTGTCTTTCTCTGTCTGACTTCACTTGGCATAACACCCTCAAGGTCCATCCATGTGGTCACAAAGAGCAGGATTTCCTTCTCTTTTATGGCTGAATAATATACCATTGTATGTGTGTGTGTATATATATATATGCATATATATATATATATATATACTATTGTGTATATATATATATCAAATTTTCTCTTATCTTTTCATGTCAGTAGACACTTACATTAACCATAGATAACTTGACTATTGTAAGAAATGCTGCAGTTAACATGGGAGCATATATATCTCTTTGAGATAATGGTTTTCTTCAGATGAATACCCAAAAGTGGGATAGCTGGATCATGTGGTAGTTCTCTTTTTAAATTTTTGAGGAACCTCCATACTGTTTTCCATAGTCGCTGCACCAATTTACATGTAAATTGATAGAGACTCTCTCAAGCTTCATTCCAAGGTCTATGGCAAACTCAGAGAATTCACAGACATGGGTTACTCACTAGTGGTTTTACTTGCTCTTGGGTAGTATGGACTGTTTTCAGAGGGTTGGCTATTCACCTTCCAATGGTATAAGCCTGTCCCATCATGTTTATAGGCGATACCCGTATCTCTTGATTTTGTATCCATACTCTCGGAGATGTAATTGTAAGGAAGACACTTGCAAAATCCTTCGAGATAGAATGATCTTTTAGCAGGTCCAACTATTTCTAAAAAACTTTTTTTTGCAGAGTCCACCATTGGTTGGGAAAGAAACATGTCTATTCATTGTACACAGAAAGTAGTAGGTCCTCCACATCTTCTCTAGAAAGGCTATTCCTTTTTCACTATTGAAGTTCTATCTCTTCCTAATATTGACTATGGGCTCACAGCTATCCTTTCTAAATTCAGAATTCTGGCTTACGCCAGATCAAAACCCTCAAATTTCTCCTTACAGTAAGCAGGAGTGATTATCTAAAGTGCCACCATGAAGGATGTCAAACTCTTAATGCTCTTCACTAGCATAAGGTACTTAGGAAGTACTATTTAGCCCAAACACATACACATGGTAGAGAATCATACTCTGTCCTAGATTTCCACTCTTACTCCATGCAATTCCAGCTAGTAGAAAGCTGGGCATTTTTATTGTGCTAAAATCCAAATACTTGAGTCACCCTTACTACCTCTTCCTCTGATCTGGTTGTTCCAGCAGTGGAGGATAAGTGAGAAGAAGCTTGAGGAAGTCATTAAGGTTCAGTACACGTTCAGACTTTGAGTTGATTTTCTTCCAACTGAGCCAGGACCACAGAGCCATAGTGAACAGCACTGAACAGGAAGCCAGAGTTAGCTAGGTAGCATAGAGGTCTCAGATAAAACAAACACACCAGGGTTTTGTGAGGTGACAAAAAGGAAATGAGCAAAGTCACACCCTGGCCCATCAACCAGGCAGTCTAATGAGCAGGAAACAAAGCCACAAGACCAATGGCCCCCAGTGGGGAAAATATACTGCACAGGTGATCAGAACAGAGCTACGGTTGAGTTCTGTCCATTAATCCACTTTGATATATTCTAATTGCCTAGAGCAATGCTCTAAGAAAATAAGGGAAGAGACTTCCTACTTTTAAACATAGCCTACGACTTGCTGAAGCTGTTTTTAAAGATAACGTGAATCCAATCTTACAAAATATTTTCTGACACAAACAGAAAAATCTGTAAGTTGCAGCTAACAGTACTATTCTGTGAGAAGCAGAAACAATGAAAGACAGCTTAAAGATTTAACATTCTGCTCAGAACCTGCTCACAGCCTAGTCCTGGGGAGCTTTTACAGTATTTGGGCAAGAAAGCAGGGCAGACTGTGGTAAGAAACAAACACAGAGAAAACGTAATGTAAACACTGTCATAATGAATAAATGATATTTTTATCACTGATAGGACTGAAAAAAAGGAATAACACAGGAAGTGGGGGCAGTGGATTAAAATGTCACAACTGCAAAGCAGGATGCTGAATCCTGAGTTATACGTTGAGAGATTGGAGATAGAGGAAGAGGAGCTGAGTGGGAGCCAGACATGGGAATCTGCTTATTGGCTGAAATGCGGGCCTGTGGCTGGGCACACTACAAAGTAAAAGTGATATTAAGTGACAGGAACAAGGGCCTACCTAAAGGGAGGTTTGCAACATGAGGCAAACTGAAAGCAATATTTCTCCTGCTTTCTAATATAAATGTTATCATGAACTCATAGTGAGTTTGCTCTAATCCTATTCTCTGTGGGAATGGAGACCTTATCAGCACTCTGTTCTATTAAACATGCACACTCACACACAGAGTAATAATTGTAATAGACACTTCTCCTTGAAAAGTGTCACTTGTTGGAGTTGCTATAGGAAGTTGTACCCTTGGGAATTTTTGTAAAAGCAGGTAAAGTTCTCCTTTTTAATCTGTACAGTTCTGTTGGTGGCAGGGAGGGTAGGAGGTGGCAGAGAACAAAGTAATAAAAACAAAAATCAAGCTACTGTACAAACAGCACAGAAATGGGATTTTGTTAAAAAGTAAAGAGAATGAGGGGCGCCTGAGTGGCTCAGTTGGTTAAGCATCCGACTTTGGCTCAGGTCATGATCTCACAGTTAGGGAATTAGAGCCCCACGTTAGGCTCTGTGCTGGTAGCTCAGTTTAGGATTATGTGTCTCTGCCTCTCTCTGTCCCTCCCCCACTCACACTCTGCCTCTCTCTCTCTCAAAAATAAATAAACCTTTAAAAACATTTTTTTAAAGTTCAGGGAATGAGCACATGCTTCATCAGTGATGAAGTTGACAACAGCTACTAACTGTATACTCTCTACCAGAATACAAAACCTAACCTACTAGGGTATATGAAAAAGTTTAGGTTAGAAAGTGCCTGAGTTCAATTATAGGCTTGTCCATTTATTGCTTTAATGACAAGAAAGTTACTTAATTGCCCTATGTTCTAATTGTCTCATCTGTGAAATGACAGTACTATTATTATCTCTCGTATCCAGTTGTTGTTAGGACGAAGTTACCATTTTTAAGTCAGGTAGCCCCCTGACTGGCCAAATAGCAAGACCTTATAAGTGTAACATAATTGGTATTAGGAGAACTTCATGCTACTTGCTTAAAAAATGACTATTGGCAAATACTCTGCTTCCCATTTAATATTTCTGAAATGGAGATGATTGGTGTGGTAATGTGCCCTTTGCTTCTCGTTGGCTGACCCTGGAGAAAGGGTTGCCAATCACCAGCAGTTTTAGGTTCTTTCCAATTTCCTCTTTTATTCTCTTGGAAAGACATAGTTAGGCCTAATAGATACTTAATATTTGTTGGTAGATAATTAATATTTCCTTCATATTCTGCATTGTTTGGCTAGAATGTATTCCGCAACATTAACTGAGCACCTGACATGTTCTGGGGATGAAAGTAGAGATACGGTTTCACATGTGGTTTCTCTACATGATATCAAAACAGCTGATACCTAGGTAAGAAACAAAACGTCAATTCAAAATTCAAAGTATGATTTTAATAACACAATTAAAAACCATGAAACTAGCTTTGTACTAATGAGTATGTCTTTCATTGTTAAGACACTAATTTACCTATCTATATTTTTATAACATGTATGGAATTTCAAATTATTACATCATAATATCAACAAATAGATTATTCCCATCATGTGTCTTAAACAGCACTAATATTGTACTGTGTCAAGGAATTTTGCGTATCTGGAAATACATCCATAATTTAAGAAAGATCCATAATTTACGAAAGATCAGAGACATTTGTCAGTGTCCTCTTTCACCACTGTAACAATGTGCTATTGTTTGTATGTAAAATTATCACCCACTAACACTTGGAAAAGCCCTTTGAGTTGTTTCGAACAAGATATTCAACTGAAGGAAAAATGAAATGCAAGGAATTTTTAGTGTATACCAAATAGTATGTTGTAGGAACAAGAAAGTGTGGAAATGCACATACACTGTGTTATATTTCCTTATTAATTCCTGTCACTCATATTACTCAAGAATTCACTCAGACTTAATCACAAAACATGTCCTGACCTTTAACAACTAGCAGGCTGCAATGTTAACCTTCAACATTTTGCAAAATTCTTCTTGAAACACTTCCTCTGGAAAACACGAGCTCGAAGTGCTAAAATTGTCTCCTAGAATAACCACAGCAAGACTGTAACAAACCCACTTTTAAAAACCAAATAAAGCCTTCCGTGGGGGCGGTTCACCGCTTCCCCTTTTTAACATACAGGAACTAATTTAGCTGAGAAGATAAAAGCAAGAGCTGCCTACAGATGTACAAGGAAACTAGATCCTAGAACATAAAACACCTCAGTGGCATGGTCATCTGGACATTTTCTATAAAAAGAGCCTCCTCGGCTTAGAATATCCCAAATGGAAAGCAAGGAGTCAACGACCTGTATATATTTGTACAGTAGGAGACAGAAGAAGGAAGAAAAACCACACTAAATTAGTTTCAATTGTAACTATTTATGCGTTTTCCAGTTAGGTCATTAACACTTATTTTCAATGTGATACTAATATGAAGATACAAAGAATTTAAAACTATGACAAAACAACTAAATTTATTATGGTAATCATTTCATAGTATATACTTAAATCAAACCATTATTATGTGCTGTACCTGAAACTTACACACAATTATACGTCAATTGTATTTCAGTAAAACTGGAAAAAATTATGCTAAAAAAATAAGATGAACGGCTACTTTCAAACTACCAACAATATCAGAAGAGTGAAGAGCCTAGAATGTTCTGCTATAGAACAGAATTTGGATGACCAAATTTTTGCTTTTCTTTCAGGGAAAGACATGAAATACTATCTCTTCTTTAAACCCTTCCCTCTTTCAGAAAGACTATCCAGGGAGGTCTAAACATACATAGGATACAACTTTCTCACTAAAAACCCCATAAAATGCACTTAGTTCATTACTCATGTTCAACTTCCCAACTTCATTTGTTCACTTTTCTGGGTGTCTACTTAATTATACATCTGTGGGATATACCGTGTGAACTGAGGAGGTAGATTATAAACTGCAAGAATACTGGCCACAAACCTCATTCACTCAACATGTATATTTTCTAACAGTGTCATCATGGAATAAATGTTCTATTTTGAACATAATGAGAAGACTGCAGGAAAATGCAAACACAAAGTGTAGATTCTGGCTTTCCTTCCACAGCTCTTCCTGAGAAGTTTTATAGGACTATTTGTCAATAAAAGCATATTACATCAATTTTTCTACAAAAGTTCCCTTTTAAAAAAATATGTGAGACAAACACAGTAAGTTCTATTCTTTAAAAGAAAAACCATGTAAAAAATATGTTATTTCCCTCGTGAAGCTTGCATTTTTGGATGCAATTGGCAACATTTTTTTTACTCTATTATTGTCACAAATTATTTCCAAAAGGTAAAACTTTGATGCCATATTATGAGAAAATGTGCATGCAGGCCTTGATCACATGATAGCATAAAGCTGCTGGGCACAATAGGAATCAAACGAAGTATATTTTCAGCATCACTCCCTTCCTGAAAACTCATTAAGTATCTAGCACCTCTAGGCTACTTCTTGACTTCTTAGGACACCTCGGTGTAATAAATCATCATATTTTCCTTGTGCCTGCTTCATAAAATGTGTCTGCACTGGACTCCATCTATCAAAGGTTTATTTTCTGGGGCTCCTGGGTGGCTCGGTCGGTTAAGTGTCCGACTTCGGCTCAGGTCATGATCTCACAGTTCGTGGGTTCGAGCCCCGCGTCAGGCTGTGTGCTGACAGCTAGCTCAGAGCCTGGAGCCTGCTTCAGATTCTGTGTCTCCCTCTCTCTCTGACCCTCCCCTGCTCATGCTGTCTCTCTCTCAGAAATAAATAAAACATTAAAAAAAATTTTTTTAAATGTTTATTTTCTGTCTACATATTTTATTTCTTCAGTCCTCACCCTCTAGAAATACATTTGCCTTTCAATAGGTATTTTAGGAGATAACTTCTTAACCCAGGGTTGTTTTTTAATCTTTCAAATGTGTCGGCTTTCTACATTTTTTACATATCTATTTGGCTAAAGGTCTATGGTTTGTCTCGATATTTTTAAACAAGTTAAAAATTGGATCAACAGTAGCCCAACAATCAAGTGGTTGTTTTCAATGGCTAAGTGGTAACTTCAACTCTCGTGTTCACCACCTCTGCTGTTTAAAGCATGACAGAATCAAACTCTTTTATTTGGTGTTACATGCATCCTGTCTCTGGAGCGATCTCTTTCAAAACCCAGTTTTGGCAGTTGGAAGAATTAGGTAACTCTTCACTTTCCCCCAACCTCGGCCCTTCCCCATGGCTAGAGGAAGGTGTGCAGGAAAGTAAAGAACCACCAGCTTGGACTCCTTCTCAGACTAAGGTGCCAGACATTGTAGTGTAATGTAGGTCCTTTTTCACTCCGTTGGGCTCTAAGCCTACTCTGCCTAAACATAGCTCTTAAGGATTTTTTAAATGGTTATCAATGCTTTCCTTTGCCACCTTCACAGCTTTGCCACATAACTTTGTAGATCCTGTCATCAATAGGTGAAATGCAGTTCTCCACCCCTTAAATCTGGAATAGTTATGTGACTTGTGTGGTTCCATGGTATGTTAGCAAATGTGACACATACAGAGAATTGAAAATGTTCTTCATTTTGGGGCTTGTTTCCCTGGGAGCTTTTCTGCTTACACGCGAATAAGCCCTACTCAGTCTGTTAAATAATATGAACAGGGGTGCTGCATGAAGTGAGCAGGTGTGTGAATACCATGAGCACATGTGTGTGTGGATGATGCCAGCAGGGATGTGGATGACGTGAGCAGATATTCTGAGTGATGTGAGTAGATGTTCTAAATGATGCGAGACATGTACCCCTTGCAGTCCTGTCACTCCAGCTAATAACAAGCCAACCACCTGAAGCGTGAAAGAGGCCATGATTAACTGAGCCCCAGTTGAGTTACCATCTGACAGCAGACACAAGAGTAAAAAACAATCAGCTACTATCAGGAGGAAGATGATCGTACAACCCCGGTTCAAATCACCAACACAGAGAATCATAAGCTAAACAAATAGTTGCTTTTATAAGCTTTTAAGTTTTGGTATGGTTGGTAACTCAATAAATAGGAAGTGAGAGGAAGTGAAACTTGTTTATTAAAGAAGCATTTCATTTCTCACTATTTGTTTGGACTCTGCTGTTCCTGAAAATTAGTATTTGTTTTTGGGAGAACTGCATTTGTTACTTTTAGTATGTTATAGTTTAGTAAAGGTGTCTGTCATTCACACTGGTTCAATTGTCCAAAGAGTAGGAAAACCAGAGACCACAAAAGGGCTTAGGTTTCAACTATGTCTCTGATTATCCTAAGGACTCTAGAAGCTTTTGCACAGATGAAGACCTCAGACTGAACAAATGCAGAAAGAAGGAGTTGGACACTGAGAGTGGGGTGGCAATTAACGAGAGAGGTGGATGGGTATTATCACAGAGAACTGAAAAACATGCTAGAGAGAAGGCAAGAATATTAGGGAAGTGGGATCAACCAGCACTTGGGAAACTCACAAGACCGTCTTGAAAAGGGCCCAAATTACTTAAATCACTTCTTTCTGGCACTCTGGGGAAAAGCCTTATTTATCAAGTTTTTTTAATATTTCCTATCCTACCTTCTAATTGCATTTGAAATGGTTTCATCTGTGTAATGGAATAAATGTTACAGATTTTCCCAGCTTGGGTGGTAACCTGAGAAGGCTGCTAGAAGCAGCTGGGAAGATATACATGACCCTACAGAGGACTTAAGAGAGACCACTAGACTAAATGTCTTCTTGGCCCCTCCTCCATCACACGGCAGAGGAAGTTGGCTTCTGAAAGAAGGCAGGCAAATATCTGTTTCAATACCTAGAAACAGAAAAAAGTGTCTGAGGTCCAGAATTATTCAGAAGATGCTAGATAAACAAAATCTCTTTGAAGCAGGTTCCAACTGTACATCTTGTTCACCTGAAGTAATCACTTTGAAATGATTCCCCGTTGCAAGATAGAGAAGTTAATGGAATGAAATACCAAGCCACTATATAGCTAATTTCATCTTCTTTTGAACTATCTTAAGTAGTGGCCCTCTCTTCTTCTGAAGCACTATTTTCTTTCTTATATTATAGTTATTGCTGAACACACACCATACCTTCTGGTGTACTGCAAGTGATTCAAAAAAGTCATAGGCTAGTCATTAATGAATACCCCTCAGCACCCAGAGCTATACGTTATTTTGAGTAGTTGTTCAATGTTCTTTTGATTTATTTTAATGAATAGGTAAGTGAATAAATTCCTGAATATTTACACAATCAGTAAATACCTGATTGAATGAATTAAATTAATGAATAAAATTTTTTTGCTTCAAGAGTGAAGAAAGCTATTGAGGGGCCCTGAATATAGTGAATAAAACCTGGAAAAGTGAGGTAATTGGTGGCTTGTTAAAACAGGTCTCAAACAATAGCCTCCGTCAGGCACCATTAGTTCAGAAAAGAATCACACAGACATCTAGTTTAATAGCTTATAGGCTTATAAACTCCATTCACTTTACTAAGGAAAAATCCACCTTTAAAAATAACAATTTTAAAATCTCTCTCCATGTCGAAGGCATTTATGTATATTTACTTTTCTACATCCAAAATAACACTTCCAGGGTGCCTGGGTGGCTCAGTCACTTAAGCATCTAACTTTGGCTCAGGTCATGATCTCAAAGATCATGGGTTCAAGCCCTGTGTTGAGCTCTGTGTTGACAGCTCGGAGCCTGGAGCCTGCTTCAGATTCTGTGTTTCCCTCTCTCTGCTTCTCCCCCACTTGCATTCTGTCTCTTTCTGTCTCTCAAAAGTGAATAAACGTAAAAAATAAGAATAAATAACATTCCCAGAGTGCCTGGGTGGCTCAGTCGGTTGAGCATCCGACTTCGGCTCAGGTCATGATCTCACAGTTTGTGGGTTCGAGCCCCACGACGGGCTCTGTGCTGAGAACTCGGAGCCTGGAGCCTGTCTTTGGATTCTGTGTCTCCCTCTTTCTCTGACCCTCCCCTGCTCAGGCTGTCTGTCTGTCTGTCTGTCTCTCTCTCAAAAATAAATAAAAACATTAAAAAAAATTTTTTTTTTAATAAATAAATAACATTTCCAAGACAAAAAGTATGGGGCACTAAATTGTGAAACAAAGATCATTCTAACCTTTTTTGTTTGTTTGTTTTTAAGGATAGTAAGGAATATGGGTGTCAGATTCATTTACTTGACAGGGAATGTGCCACTTTCTCATCCTTCCTTCTCTTTGGACATTCTTGTTCCATCCTTCTTTATGCTTTGGGGAAAATCCATGCAGATCACAAGATTATTAGGAAGGGTTCTGAAAATTCATACCTCTGAACAAGACAGAGAATCTTTCATCATTTCAATACATAAGAATCTGAATTAAGTCGTTTAAAATTACATACATCTCAGTCATTTCAAATTCTCCAGAATAATAGCAGAAACTAAATTTCTCTTTCAAACAATCCATAAGCAAGAAACATGAATTGGTTGGTGCTTATACATTTCCTTGTCTCTAAAATTACAACCTCCAAACCTTCTGATTTTGCCCCAGTAAGGTAAATTCAAAGACCTCATCTCCTGCCTTTGGCATTAATTTGAAAAGCAACTCACACATACCTTCTCAAATGTATAGACCTTTCTAAAATGGCACAAGGCAGATTTAAATGGGCACAATTTCAAAGCTGGGCAAAAAAGATTAAATGTTCAAACTACAGATTGAACATCTGAAGAGATTTTAGGTTAAGTCCCCTTTGAAAATTCTACCCTTGAGAGATAGTTCACTTTTCATCACACATTTAGATTTTCATTTCATTTTTGCTACTTTCATAGAGCATTCTGAAACTATTTCTCCTCTTGTGGTTATACTTAAATGCTAGATGTAATAGCAGAAAGCGCTCTCTCCCCCTTATCTTAAACAGGAGCACAATTTGACTAAATTAATTTTATTTCCCTCCTGTTGTAGAACCTCAGTGCAAATGTCTATAAACAGATTTCCAAGTTATATCTCCCACATTTAGGTTTAAACAGTTCATCCTTCATAAACACAGATTTGAAAATCATTCCTGGAAATCTTTTAAAGAAGCCTATTACATTTCTTTCTGAATGACTGCAATTTGTTGGAATAGCAAGCAATAAGACTACACACATTTGCATATACACTGAAAAATTACATAATCTGAAAATTCTCTTTTACTAGCAATTTAGTAACACATTATACCACATTGTTACTTTTGGAAGTACAAAATGTAGCCTTTCACAGAATGCTGAATTTTTCTGAAATAATGTGTTTAGGTAATGGCCTTTGAATTTTGGATAACACCGGCCATAATCTAGAACCTACCCTTTTGCTCTCTAACCAAAGACACAATTCCCCAGAAAAGAATCTTTAATGAAATTAGCTCACGTTGCAGCAAAAGAGAGGATAGGAAAGACAAAAGGAGAAAGGAAGGGAGTAAAATAAGAAAGTAAAGGAACAGGAAAAGAGATAAATAAAGAATTCTCTTCTGGCTTAATGGTGTAAGAACTATACTGCAACCGGGACTTTTCTGGAAGTCAACATAGGACAAGGAAACAAGAGTCTTTTATATACAAATATTTCTTCAAGTTATGTCTTTGAGGTGAAAAGTGGAGACCACATGAGTAGAATCTATTACTGTGGAGGGGAGAGAGGGCAAGATGGCGGAGAAGTAAGGAGCTCCGTACTTGCACTCGCGCCCATACATCACACAGAAAAGATCTGAAGACATTGGAAACCTTACAAAACCTGAGAGATTGGGAGAAAAAAGACGCAGAATCCACTGAGAGAGCCTTCTAACGTGAGTGCGACCCGGGGAAGATAAAATCGGGCCGGGATCGGAGACTCCAGGGTGGGAGGCGATCCCCCCTCTACCCTCTACGGGGAGTGAGAGGGGAAAAGGAGAGAGTCCGAAACAGAAAAACCTCCACACGGGGGAGAAAAACCTCCGTTAGAAAGACCGTACTTGCCAAATACCTGCACACCAGGTCCCCTCGCGCCAACTGGTCCTGGAGGGGGCTGAGCACACAAACTGCTTCTTTGTG
>NW_024081835.1:0-238 GCF_003009895.1 Hyaena hyaena
GCCTATTTTTATTTTCCATTCTGTCTGTAGCCATAGTTTCTTTGATGTCCCCTATGTTTTTTTCAAGCCCAGCTATTAATTTCACCACTATTATTCTAAAATCTTGTTCCGTGCTGCTGCTGATATCTGTTTTGAGCAGTTCATTAGCTGTCATTTCTTCTTGGAGTTTCTTTGGAGGAGAGGTCTTTCGTTTTGTCATTTTAGTTAGCTTTCCAGCTCTTGTTGGTTTTAAAGACCT
>NW_024081835.1:446-10432 GCF_003009895.1 Hyaena hyaena
TTTATTATGTATCTCATTTATTGCATTTTTTAATTCTTCTTGCCTATTTTTATTTTCCATTCTGTCTGTAGCCATAGTTTCTTTGATGTCCCCTATGTTTTTTTCAAGCCCAGCTATTAATTTCACCACTATTATTCTAAAATCTTGTTCCGTGATGCTGCTGATATCTGTTTTGAGCAGTTCATTAGCTGTCATTTCTTCTTGGGGTTTCTTTGGAGGAGAGGTCTTTCGTTTTGTCATTTTAGTTAGCTTTCCAGCTCTTGTTGGTTTTAAAGACCTGTTATGCTCTCTGTTTCTATGGGCGCTGCTATATCCAAGAAGACTCCTTGACTTTCCGGGGCCTATCCTTTCAGAGAGTGTTTTTTGAATGGTATCTCTTGGTCTCTCTTGTTGGGACCTTGGTTATTTTATTTTCCTATTCGTAGTGATATTTGGGACTCTCCACCTTGTGTACTCTAGCTTGTTTCTTGAGGTAGCCCTGGAAAAGAAAACAGACAGACAAACATACAGGGAGCAGGAGCACGCAAATGCACAGGCTAATTCAACTACCATGCAAAGCGAGAGGGAAAACGAAAAATTTAAGAGAAAAGACAGAGGAGGGAGGGCGAATAATAGGGAGTATAAAATACATAAAAGGGTCAAAAAGGGGAAAAGAAAAGGAAAAAAGGAGAAAACCGATGGACAAAGAACGGTTTAAATCATATACCTGGATTTCCCAGCTATAGTTAAATAGCCGTATGTATGCAGTGCTGGTTGAAAAGCATAGAGAAAGAGAGAGAAGGCAAGCCCTTCTTTGTTTGAAAGATGCAGGTGGGAGATAGCAAGCTCCCTACTTCTCCTCTATCTTGCCACCATCCCCCCAAATAATATATATCTTATGTGTCTCTTTCTCAAAAGTTTTAAAATAATAAGCTTTATCCCCATTGTATTTTAATTGGGAAAGTAATCTCAAAAAAAGGAAATGTAAACTATCTTACAGCAATTCTGAGAACCTCTGGTTCAATGCTATAATTTCTCAGCTGAAAGTTAATAATTTATGAAGTTCCTATACTGAAACTTTAAAAATCAAAATATTCATATTAGGATGTGGTGTAGGTGAATTGGTTGTGGCTCATTGTGTTAAAGTCTGAGAAATGAATACAAAATATGTTCTAGAGACATCCAGGAGTCCCCATCCTGTGTGGAAGCAGTATCTAGAGACATTTTGGTAAAGTGGCCTTTGAGGAAGCCCATCAAAGCTGCAAACAGTAAAATGAATACAACAAAACCAGAGTGCATAATTAGTCTTTTTTTAAAAAAAATATTTATTTTGGAGAGAGAGAGAGAAAGAAAGAGAGAGACAGCAAATGCAATCAGGGGGAGGGATAGAAAGAGAAGGAGAGAGAGAATCCCAATGAGGGTCCTCACTGTCAGCAAGGAATCCTACGTGGGATTCAGACTCACAAACCATGAGATCATGACTGGAGCCTAAACCAAGAGTCTGTCACTTAACTGACTGAGCCAACCAGGTTCCCCTTAGTAGCCTTTCTGAAGGAAGTCTTGAGATTTGTTGTTCAGTGAGCTATCATATCATCAAATCATGAGATAGACCATTTTGATGAATTATTTCTCTTTTCAGAAAGACTTAACTTGGGATTTTTGTCCTTTCTACTATTTCTTCAGATGGTTCCAAGTCACCTTTAGTTTTTAGTTCACAGTTTTATTCTTCAGCATCTGCCAAGGAATAGGTGCTTATAAATCTGTGTAATGAGGGATGGTGTTCACTTTGTTGTGATCCCCAAAATGCCAGCCACTTGAGCATCCCAACCACCATTCCTGAATTTTCAATATTTCTGGCTAAAGAGACACTAGTCATTCTTTGAAGAGAAAATGGCTTGATGTTTAAAAGAATTGAACTTTTTAAAAACTTGCCAGTCATCTTCATTGACAAGAAAGTTAAAAGACCTTTCATTTTGCAAAAGAACCCATTTCGGTTCTAGTTTAGCATGCTTGTTGGCAGGCATTCTTTTCATATTTTCTCCTGCTGAGTCATCATTTCAACTGCTTTACTAACCTGGCTTGCCTGATTAATAGCTCCCAATATCTAAGGCCTCCTGGCTGCTCATGCTGTGCACTGGTTAAGGAACGTTATATCTTCTCCAGCTTCTTAATGATTTCCTAGGCATGGCTGTCGTCTTCACAGACCAATGTTAAGGACTCTAATAGCTTTACACATTTAGATATGTCTTTCTTCACATTTTCTTCTGTCTAGTCAAACTCCTTCCTTCAAACTCCACTATTTTCTCCAAGGTAAACCAGTTGCATTATTGCTGGAAAACCATAATCTCAGAAATTTGGCCTTCCCTTCCTCATTAGCAGAAGGGTTGTCACTAAGCTTTTTCCTGTTTTTAAAACATGTTTAAAAATAGTCACATAACTTCATGTTAAAGTGAATTATTAGGGCTTAATTTATAATTTAAAATGTATCTCTATAGTATAAGATAACAACATAAAGTTGAATAGTCAATTAAAAGGAAATAACAGAAATTTGGCATTATAATTAAGGAATAGTTAACATGTTTAAGAGGTCAGGGTTTTGTTCTGTATATATCAAATAGTTTAAAATATATGAAGTATGACTTGTAGGACCCCAGGTCTTGGAGGGTTTTTAACCCTCTAATCCATCTGCCTATTTTTTAGATATAGATCTTTTGAAATATCCTTTTAGCAGAGGAGACAGTGTGGGATGAAATAATGCACTAATGGAAATCTCATTATTTCTTGAGAAGCCCACACAATCTTGATACAATGCTAATATAAAAACACTTATTCTTTTCAGATGGAATCTGACTCCTACACATTGTTCTCTGTTCAGCTCCCTAAGACATTATTAACCAGACCATCTCCCTTTGCAGCATTCCAACTATCAGAGGCCTGGTGGCTGAAATGTTCATTCCTCTTTAGACTATGTTCATTCCTTTAGTTGCTCTTCATATATAGCATTATTTCAAGTCACCTCAGCATCCAAGATGTGCTCTCTTGCAACAATTCTAGTTTCTCTATATTCCTCTCAAATGTGTGTATCCGCAGGCATTTTGATATTCAACAACATATATACTTCTCATTATATGGTGTCATAGTGATGTAGTCTAATGTAATAGAAGGACTCCTCATTAGTCTAGGTAGGATAATTAAATTTTTTTTTAATGTTTATTTATTTTTGAGAGAGAGATAGAGAGACAGAGTGTGAGCTAGGGGAGGGGCAGAGAGAGAAGAAGACAGAATCCAAAGCAGGTTCCAGGCTCTGAGCTGTCAGCACAGAGCCCAAAGCAGGACTTGAACCCATGAACCATGAGATCATGACCTGAGCTGAAGTCAGATGCTTAACCAACTGAGCCACCCAGGAGCCTCTAAATAGGACAATTTATTATTATTTCTGCTTTGATGTCTCTTCCCCTGTTGGACTTTTAGCTCTTGGAGGTAAGGGAACAGATCCATCTTGGCTCTCATTCTGTTTTTCATGCTTAGCATAATGCCTGTCGAATGCACAATGTTCTATAAGTGTCCATTAATTGAATGAATGGATGGATGAATGGATGTTAAGGTCTGTGGCATCATTTTTATTTTAATTCAGTAATAAATTATTTACCTATTGTTTCAGTAGGGCTCTGATATAAACTAGTTTATGATAGTATCTCATAAGTATTTCCTTCAAGAGCTATGAAATCTTTCTAGCGTGACTTTTTCCAAAGGAGAAACATTATACATCAAGCGGCTATATCATAGAGGATAAGGTGATTCTGAGAGTCTGACCTGTGGAGTATCCAAGTTATTGATGGCTATTTTTCCTTGTGAATTCTTTTATTGAAGTAGGTGAAGGGTTAGGCAATTATCGATCTGAAATAGGCTTGATAATAACATGTCCTCAACATTTTAATCAAGATTATAGATTAAGAGATTTATGAGAGGCTGATCAATATGCAAATAGAATGGATTTGGAATATACTGTGAACACTGGAACCTTGATCCAATTTGATCTCAGAAGATGGAATCGTGAGGTAGTTTCTTCCTTTTTCATCAAAGGCATGGAGAAGATATAAGAATAAGCCATAAATTACATAGCCTGACTTGGAAACAAGGGCTTGTGGCAGACCAGAAGCTATGAGGCGTGTAAAATAAGGCGGGCAGCTAGGATGCTGCATTAGGCAGCTTGGTTCTTTAGCAATATATTTTAAGGGTTATTGAGGAAAGTATTGCAGGATGTCTATTAAAGAACCACATCTCATACAGCAGTGCGGGATCAAACAAGTGAGAGAAATATGTAAAAGCCTAGAAGTTTTTGCTAATGCCGAGAGGAGAAGAAATGCTGTCTTAGGCTGCAGTAATAGAATAGGGAGGTGGTAGTTCAGTTTGGGGTTTTATATTCTTTACTAGGTATCATTATTTTAAAAGCAAGATTGAGAGCCAGTATATCCCAAAGAGTGGCTCAGATGGAGAGGATATTTTGGATTTTACCAGTTGAGGAAAGAACAGTGGTTCTTAACTTGGCATGTGGTTCAGAGTCATTTGAATTTTTTATTTTTAATACATATAAAGATACCCCTCTTCCTAAGGAGTCTTATTCATTAGATCTGGAATACGGAGAGGATATGCATTTTACCCCCAAAGTTTTGCAGTTCAGATGCGTACCTCTGGCTGAGAATGATCAAATTAGAAATAGCTTAGAGAAGAAAGTTAAGAGGCATAGGAGTGTCTACAGTTGTTTTACTCCCTGAATCCCCTAGGAAACCAGTTGGTGAATTCCCACCTGGGGTCTTTTGCTAGTTCCAGAACTGACAGCTAAGCAGTTGTGGCTGAGGGAAATGCTCTTTAGGTAACTGTGTCCGTGGAGTGAGCTGGCTGTGATGGATATTGGTGGCATAGGATCGCTGTGCTGTTTTCTCCTATGTTCCACAACCACATGCTGAGGATGGATTTCCTTCTTTCCTTTCTCTCCCTCCTTCAACATTCATCTTGCATGAGGGGAGCCCCGGTCTTGTGGTGTAGGGGTGGGATGAATCTGAACTAGCATTGCGGCTTAGATAGGGCCTGACCTTAGATTGTATGTGGTTCCTACTTCAGCAAAGATATATGAAATTCAGTGATTCTTATTAAAAGTCTTTAGTGACTGTTTTTTCTGACTCTTTCTCCCCCTGTGCCCCCCTCCTCTTTTCTCATTATTGCCTCAGTGTCAGTTTTCCAAACAGGCTTTACTCATTCCAAAAATTTGCCACTCCTCTGTCCTGCCATCTTGGCCTTGTGCTTGAAAAGTAAGATAATAATCTGCTCCTAAAACTCTGCAAGACTCCCGATTTATTATTATAAAGTATGTAAAGTTACTCACCCGTGCCCATGACTTCACTTTTCTCCCTCACTATGCTCACTATGCTCCACTCTCCTAATTTGGTAATTCCTGCCTGAATAGATTTTTCTAGTTGTGTTTGTGGTTATCTGACTTTGAAAAAGAAGAAAGATAAAGCACACTCAACTGTATTGATAATTTCCTCTTAAATTTCCTCTCCTTAGAAAAAGAATAACAGAGGTTATATCAAGTTTAATTTAGAACATGAGTATGTTTTGGCTCATAAAACATAGCATAGTCCAAACCTAATTATACTCTCATATTTGAGACCTCTCTAGAAAATATTTTGTTTGCTTGAATATTGCCAAGGGTTGTCTTCCTGGGTAAGCGACAGATCTGCTTACTCCAGGGGTCAGAGGAAGTTTGGAGGTGGAATGGACTCCTCACATTTTGTGTCTTTGGAGGAGGCTCTGAAACCCACTATAACCTGTCACTTCCCCTAAAAGGACAAAACACACCTGAAAATAAAGGCTCAGTGAAGTCAAGTAGTTGGTCAGAGAATATTTCATGTTCCCTGTGTCATCTAGACCATCCATCCTGAGGAAGAAGGAATGCCCAGCCACCCTCTCTGGGACCAGTGAGATGACAATAGGGAAGCAGGTATCTGTTCCATGTTTTTCTGTGGCAGAGAAATAAATAGGACCTTCCTCACCCCTCCCCTCCTTATTTTAGGATACAAAGGATTTTTTTTTAATAACCCAGTACTTAATCCCTCAAGCTGTAAACTAGCCTCCTGTACTTTCCTTTAAGAAAACTGCTAATAGCAGTTTTTCCCATTTCAGGATGAATTTAAGACCCACCCGACCCTTTACTCAGGCATGTTTACATCTCACTTAAGAAAATACAAGCTCAGTCTTTTATTAAAGAATTTCAGACATGGTAGACTCAGGTGTGGCTAGTGCGGGTGTGGGGTTTGCTTTGGACACGGTGGTTGTCTCAGGGCTTCTACATTCATATCAGGAGATAGAAGCAATACCAAGCCCTAAGGACGACATGCACAGCAGATTTCTACATCAAATATCTCTGTCACTCCTGAGTTTTTCCCAGCTAAGACCTTTGACACACATAGCAGTTTCCCTTAAAAGCAGGTTAATGAGTTTGATCATTCACCACTCGCTTCATTTCTCTATTGGAAATGTCACCCTGACAAATCTATCTCATCATTTCCAAATGATTGATCAAGACCTTTCATATCAGTGAGGTCAGAGTGCATAGTGATTTGGGTTTGGGTCTCAAAGTCCGAGGAACCTAGGCTTGACTCCTAACCTCTATGCTGATTAGAATGACCTAGGACAAGATAGTTACTCTCCCTGATTCCCAGATTCCTTACCTATAAAAGGGAGATAATGATGCTCAACCCACAAAGGAAAAGACACTACCTGTCTTAGAGTAAGCAGCAGATAAATGATGGCTAATATTTTGATGGTTGCCTTACTTACTAATCTGAAGGTCTGTGTGCTCCAGACTCTTTTCTCATTAGTTAAGTCAAAGCATTAAAAGCCATAGTAATTATGATTATAACAGTTACTGATAATAATTATAATTTCATTCACATTTACTAAGTGATAAATTTATGGGCATCATCAGGCATATAATAAATATTCTTACCCCTATGTTTCATAGCAAAGCTGAAAATGAAGTTTAAGTATTCTAAATATAATTCACACTCACCCCCGCCACACCCTACCCAAAAGAAATTTCTACTAGTTTTGAATTTCAATCCTTTCTTTCTCTTTTCTTGTTTAAACTTCTCCCCCGACCCCATGAATGCAATTAAAAAAAAAAAAAAAAAAAAAAAAAAAACTAACTCTGTGACATAGAAGTGGAAAAGGTAATTTTAGGGGATGATTTAAGCTGGAAACACATTTGTTTATAGCACTCACATTATCCCAGGGCATCCTGGACAGAATGAGTGCGGCCTCAGGCCACTAGCTTCTCAGGTATTCATTAATCCTGAAGAAAGCTTCAGGTTGAGGCCATTACCGCTTAATTACAGTTTGTGATTACTGGCACATTCTTTCGTGACCTTATTCTACATGCTGGCCTGTTCATTCACTAGAGAATCCATGCAGCTGGAAATTTTGGCTGACTAGAAAGTATAAATGGGGATTTTCTGGGGGCTTGAATTGAAACCATTCTTGCTGAAATGTCAACACATTTTTCTCCCATCTGGATATGGTTAATCACGGTGCTTGCTTTGATATACTTTTTCCATAAGCTGCGCTTTTGAGCTGTGCCTGAACTTATCAAAATGCTATTTTAAATTCGAGCTTTGAGCTGAAGCGCTTGTCTATCATCATTTACCCTTTGTGGCCATAACAAGGGACGTTGCTGACCAACACTTCAGCATTTCAGAGCTTGCGGTCTAGGGACCATTCAAGACTATGTAGAAACGGGTCGGAATTTTAATTCTCTGATTACTCGAAGAATAATGTGTTTCTAAAATCATAGGGAAGGAGGCCTAATCTGGGAGCAAAGAGTGCTTGGCTAGGAACTGAAAAATCTGACTGGATTCTATGCTTAACTGCAACTGATTTTGGGGCAAAATAGTTTCACTTATAAATAATTAGTGTTTTTTATGGGCCACACACTGAGGAAGGTATTAGGGATATTGAAGTCTGTGGGGCATGGGATAGTATTTTCCCTTTGTTCCTATAACACCTTCCCCAGTGTATGATAATTATGTAAGCAAATGAGCGTGGCTGGACTCCAATAAAATTTTATTTATGAACCATAAAATTTGATTTTCTATAATTTTTATATGTCATGAAATATCACTTTTTTAAAGTTTATTTATTTATTTTTTTGAGAGCACAAGCAAGGGAGGAGCATAGAGAGGGAGAGACTGAATCCTGAACTATGAGATCATGACCTGAGCCAAAATCAAGAGACAGATGCTTAACCAACTGAGCCACCCAGGCACCCTGAAATATCACTTTTCTTTTTGACTTAAGACAATTTAAAAATGTAAAAACTGGGGCGCCTGGGTGGCTCAGTCGGTTAAGCATCCGACTTCGGCTCAGGTCATGATCTCATGGTTCGTGGTTTCGAACCCCGTGTCAGGCACTGTGCTGACAGCCAGCTCAGAGCCTGCAGCCTGTTTTGGATTCTGTATCTCTCTCTCTCTCTCTCTCTCTCTCTCTCTCTCAGAAATAAATAAAACATTAAAATTTTTTTTTAAGAAATGTAAAAACTATTTTTAGGTCATAGACCATTCAAACGGCAGTATCAATTTGGCTTATGGGTTATAGTTTACCAACCATTGATATGTACCACAAACAAAATAAGCATTAGCATGGTCACTGTTGGCAGTAAATTTTCTGGGTGTTATGGGAGCACGCGAGTCTAAAAGGATGAGAAAGGATGAGTCAGTTGGGACCAAAGAGAAGAGTATGTGTGAAGGCTCAGAATAAATACAGTAAATGAATGACTGAAATACAGAATATAAGAAATAAATA
The DNA here is from genome assembly GCF_003009895.1 of Hyaena hyaena. Lineage (NCBI taxonomy): Eukaryota > Metazoa > Chordata > Mammalia > Carnivora > Hyaenidae > Hyaena > Hyaena hyaena. The sequence continues at coordinate 9,285 of NW_024081835.1, forward strand.
CAAAATCTAAAACAAATAGTGATAAATGTACAGTCTGTTTAATTGAGCAGGGGCCATATTTTGAATCGCTTTACATGCCATATAAAGATTTTGGAGCAACAGAAAGCTTCTGGAAGGATTTTAAATAAGCAAGGACAAGATTAAATTTGAGGTTTAAAATATCTCTGTGGATACACGTGGAGGATAGAATAGACATGGCTGTGCCTCAATATGACTTTATTTACAAAAATAGCGGCAGATCAGATTTAGCCTGTGGCTATCTTTTGCTAAACCCTGCTGTAGAGTCAGACAGCTTGACTGAAATCTTGTCCCATAACTATTTTTTGGCAAATCACTATTTTTTTAAATTCTTGTTTCTGTTCAACACTTCTTTTCCTTCAAAAAATCCATCAGAAATCCATAAATATATTCAATGAAGAGTGGACAAATGTTTATTTGTCATGTTGGAAAGAAAGCACTAACTCTGGGAAGACGTTGAGACAACAGCTACTTTATTTTGTTGCAGAGAATGTTAACCCCCAGGGATTTGTCCTTTTATAGAGGAATTCGTCCCACCATTATTTCTAATGCCCCCTTTCCCGCACATCTGTACCCTGATTTCTAGCTTATGCTATTGAGCTTCCTCTGTGACACTGGTTATATTTACTTGGGTTATAAGATACCCAGCTAACTAGCTTTAAAAACCAACTTGGTATTCTAACTTCAGTGACTTCCAATCCAAGTAGAGAGTAGCAAAGACTATCTTCCAGACTATTTAAAGTAATAATCATTACTCATTTTTTTTATTTTTTTTTTATTTTTTATTTATTTCTAGGAGAGAGAGAGACAGCATGAGCAGGGGAGGGTCAGAGAGAGAGGGAGACACAGACTCTGAAACAGGCTCCAGGCTCTGAGCTGGCAGTCAGCACAGAGCCCGATGCGGGGCTCGAACCCACGAACTGCGAGATCATGACCTAAGCAAAAGTCGGATGCTTAACCGACTAAGCCACCCAGGCGCCCCTAATCATTACTCATTTTGATACAAGAAAGAACGATTTTTCTAGTGGTGGGATCTCAAAGACAATCTAGAATACAAACATGTATAAGAAAAAAATGACAAAGAATAATAGATCCAGTGAAAATGCTGATAAAGGTGAATATGAATAAAT
>NW_024081835.1:11075-30763 GCF_003009895.1 Hyaena hyaena
TGCTCTGTCTTTCTCAAAAAAAAACAAAATTAAAATAAATAAACATTAAAAAGTTTTAAAATAAGAGTTGGGTTAACCATCCAACTTTTGATTTTGGCTCAGGTCATGACCTTAAAGTTCATGAGTTCAAGCCCCATGCTGGGCTCTGACAGGATGGAGGGATGGAGCCTGCTTGGGATTCTTTCTCTTTCTCTCTCTCTCTGTCTCTGTCCCTCCCCTGCTCATGTGTACTCCCTCTTTTTCTCTCAAATAAATAAACTTTTAAAAAATAAGAGAGAGGGGTACCTGAGTGGCTCAGTCAGTTAAGTGTGTAACTCTTGATTTCAGCGTAGGTCATGATCTCATGGTTTGTGAGATCTGCATGGAGCTCTGTGTTGACAGCATGGAGCCTGCTTGGAGCACTCCCACTAGTGCTTTTCCTCTCTCTCAAAATAAATTAATAAACATTAAGAAAAGAAAACCCAAGGGATCTTTTCAAATTAAATCAATATATGTAATGTGTAGTAGAAAGACCCCAATGGTGAGAGGGAGGGGTTTGGTCAGCACAACCTTTGTTATAGTCCAATGTCTGAAGTTAACCAGCAGCTATTTGACTTTGAACAGGTGTTATCATATCATAGGAAATGAGAAAAAAGAGGGTGTCATTGTTTTCTTCCCCCACATTTGCTCCCTACTTCTGCCACCTTTTCGCTGCAAAGGAAATCTAGACTTAATTAAGGCACTTTTATCCAACATTAGTCAATCTGTATACTTACAATATTATAACAACTATAAAAACAGTAATCATTCTTAAACTTATCACTCCAAAAATTGATAATAAATTATACATGGATTTAAAGACTCACAGAGATGAAAAATCTTCCAAAACTGATCTTTATATTTTAATTCCAATCAAAATTCTAGGAGGTAAGTTCTGTTTCTGAAAGCTGTAAAAGGATGTTACTCCCATCCTAGCAATAAGAGAAAGCCAATGATTTACAAATTTATCATTTATCTCAAAGCCATCCTTAGTGTGCTGAGGTCACAAGACAACCAAGAAAACTGACCTCTGACAAGTGACAGATGCCTTGTCGTGAGGAGGACAGACACAGACCTTTCAACCTTGACCAAAGCACAGGAAGATATGTGGCTGCTATAGAAGTACATAAGAAAATAAGTCCATTAATACAGTAAATGCTTCTTTTTTAAGTTTATTTCTTTTGAGAAAGAGAGAGCAAGTGAGCAGGGGAAGGACATAGAAAGGAGCAAGGGAGAGAATCCCAAGCAGGCTGCTCGCTGCCAGTACAGAACCTAATGGGGGGCTTGAACTCACAAACCGGGAGATCATGACCTGAGCTGATATCAAGAGTCGGATGCTTAACCAATGAGCCACCCAGGTACTCCACATCGTAAATACAAAAAGGCCAAGAGTGGGCAAAGGTTTCAGATTAGAAAAACTGAAAGCCCCAGGCACAGGGGAGTTTGGCGTCACTCACAAACTCTTCTCCATGAGTGTCATCAAGTGCTCACACGGAGAGTGGGTGCCGGGCAAGAGAGCCCCTCCCTACCTCCTGACCTGTGCTGGGGCAGATGTGCAGGAGCTTACTGGATGCCACTGACTGACAGGCAAAACACAGTATTCACTTCACAAGATCCTTCATTTGAAACAAAAGAACTCTGAAGCCGTGAGGAGGGTCAGTTCATCAAGAAGATATAGCCATCTTAAGTGTTTATGTACTCAATTACAGAGCTTCAAATATATCTTTAAAACTTGATAGAACTCAAAATAAAACAGACAAATCTGTAAAGATAGTCAAAGATGTCAACACTCCTCTGTCAATAATTAACAGAAAAATAGAAAATCAGAAAAAATATAGTAAGTATGGAAATCTGTAAGAAAGACTGTAGAGATCTGAGAAGTACCAATAGCTGCCCAATTTAATGGATTCTTAGCAACCCATTTAATAACATCACAGTACACATTCCTTTCAAGTGTTTGCAAAACATTATTGAGATCGAACATTTTCTTGGCTTCCAAAGTATGATACATTTCAATAATAGGCTTAAACTAGAGATAAATGGCAACAAATAAATAAAAATGCTCACATATTTGAAAAGTAAACCATATATTTTGAAAAAACAGCTGTATCAAAAAGGGAATCCTCAGAGTCATCTGAAAATAGCTTTAATTTAATGAAAAAGCACAACATACTAAACTTTAGGGTATACAGCTAATGCAGTACCTGTAGAGAAATCTCTAGTAGCAAATACTTAGAAAATAAATATTAGAAAAGCAAAAAGATTTGAACTGAAAAACCTAATGTTTCACCTTAAGATAATAGCAAAACCAAAGCAAACTAAATCCAAAGCAAGCAAAAGAAAACATGTAATAAACTTAAGAGTTGAAGTCAAAGCAATTGAAAACAAGAAAATAGAGTAAATCAATGAAACCAAATGCTGGCTCTTTGAAAAGATCAAATTGATAAACTTCTACATATAGATGACAAATGTTAGAGAAAAAAAGACATCAGTATAGATCACAGACCTTGAGGTTATTAAAAACTAAATATTAGTAACACATTTGTGTCAATAAATTTGATGGCATAGATTAAAAGGATACATTTCTAAAATGTCACAATCTACCAAAGTTAATTCAAGAATTAGATAACTTAAGGTGTGCCTGGGTGGCTCAGTCAGCTGAGTGTCTGACTCTTGGTTTAGGCTCAGGTCATGATCCCATGGTTGTGGGATGGAGCCTGGCATCTGGCTTTGCACTGGGTGTGAAGCCTGCTTGAGATTCTCACTCTCTTCCTCTCTCCTGCTCATACTTTCTCTCTCTCTAAAATAAATGAAATGAAAAAAAATTAAAACAAGAATTAGATAACTTAAATGGTCTTCTATTTAAGATAACCTGTGCACAAAGAAAATTCTAAGTGAGATGGCTTCACTGATAGATTCTACCAAATGTTTATATGCTACAAAAAATTCTCTAGATAACTTAAGGAGGAATACTTCCAAATTTATGAGGCCAGTGGTACCTAAAGACATTACAAGAAAAGAAAACTAAAATATTCAGTATTCCTCATGAGCATAGGTGCAAAAAAGCCTTGAAAATAAATAGCGTATTTTGTGGGCAGAAAATATTCTCAAAGGAGATCGTGGTTACTGGAGAAATTTTCCAACCTCAATCAGCTCGAAACTCCTAGAAGTCAAGAGAGGAGTTCAGACTTCAACTTCAAATTCTATTTGCTAATTTTGTCTCTAATTTTATTTCCCCAAACAGATTGTAAATACCATGAAATTGGAGATCATATCTTCTACTTAAGATTTTTCCACTAGCATAACAATTAGGTATTTAATTAATGTTTGTTCAGTAGTTTGAGAGACACAAATGTGTAGCTGTCCAATAGATAAATGGACTGCACGCTGAGATTTTGATACTGATCTTAGTCTGACAGTTATCTTGGGCTCGCTAATGGCAGCCTCTCTCTCTCAATACGTAAACCTTTCAAAGCAAACTTTTAATACATCTTCAGAAGGCATAGAAATAAAATGTGGCAGAATAAATTTTCGACATACAAGCTGAATACCACCCAGATCCCCAAAATTCTCCTCTGTCCCCTTACAATTTAGTGCTAGGCCTTTAAGAGTAACCAGTTTCCTGACTTTTAACACCTTAGGCTAATTTTGTCTGCTTTTGGAACTTCTATCAATAAAATCATAACATATGCACTCTTTTGGGTCTAGCTTCTTTTTCTCTCCATCAGATTTATCCACATTGTTATATATAATTATAGTTTGTTCACTCTTACTGCTGAATAGTATTTATTTATTACATAAATACTATTTAGTCTACTATTGTTAGATAGTTGGGTAGCTTCCAATTTGGGGATATTATGAACAGTGTCATTAAAACACTCTTGTACATGTCTTATGGGGTATATATTAATATATTTCTGTACAGTTTAATTTTTTAAAATTTTTGTTTAATATAATTTACTGTCAAGTTAGCTAACATACAGTGTATATGGTGTGCTCTTAGTTTTGGGGTTAGATTCCTGTGATTCCTTGCTTACATACAACACCAAGTACTGCTCCCAGCAAGTGCCCTCCTCAATGCCCGTCACGCATTTTCAAAAGTTTATCTATTTTGAGGCAGGGGGAGCAGAGAGAGAGAAAAATCCCATACAGGCTCGTCACTGTCAGCACAGAACCTGATGCAGGGCTTTCTCACAATACTGAGATCATGACCCAAGCTGAGATCAAGAGTGAGACACCTAACTGACTGAGTCACCCAGGTGCCCCAGAGTTTTTACTAAGGAATAAAATAGCTGGATCGATACATGCATATACTTAGCTTTAGTAGATGTAGCCAGGAATTTTGCCAGTTTATCATTCTATGAGCAGTGTATTAGAGTCCTGGTTGCTCTACATTGTCCTCAGTGCTTAAAATTGTTAATTTTTAAATTTTAGCCTTTTTTAGTATGTGTAGTGGTAATTGCCTTGTGATTCAAATTCTTTCCTGGTGATTAATGAAGTTGAGCACCTTTCTTTATGATTATTAGCCAAATGATATGTTCTTTTGTGAAGCACTTGTTCATGTCTTTTACTCATTCATTTTCAATTGAATTATATCATGTATTCTTGATTTGTAGACATTCTTTGTATATTCTAGTTACAAATCTTTGTTGGATACATTGCAAATATGGTCTCTCACTTTGTGTTGCCTTTTCTTAATGGTATCTATAAGACAAAGCTTTCCTCAATCTTTTAAATGTTCTGTTTAGGTTTCAGTTTTCTGCCTGTTGATTTCCGTTCCAGAAATTAGTAACTGTTTTGAGATAAAACTGGCAGTGTGCCTGAGGCTCCCCATATACCTATCAGAAGCTTAGTTTTTTTCTTTCTCTGTCCTCCAGTAGCATCCCTTTCTGGGATCAAAATTTAGATTTTCATCCTTATGCCCATTCACAAAATTAACAATTAACCTTGGGTAAAAGTGACTGCCGAAGTCTGTTTACATCTGTTACATTCTTTCTCTCTGGAGTATGGCCCTTCCAATCCTCTTTGTCACTGCCACAGTCTGTTGACTTCAAACAGATGATTAACATATTGTATCTTGGTTTTCCTTTTTGTTCTCAGTGGCAGTACTGGTCTGCCAAAATCCATTCCTTCTCATTTATTTTTAAGCAGAAATTACCACAGTGTAATTTGGATTGATACATACTGATAATTTATCAGCTACCAATCAATCAAGAAATGCAGCTCAGTGGCTCAGTCAGTTAAGCATCTGACTCTTGATTTGGGCTTAGGTCATGGTCTCATGGTTTGTGAGTTTGAGCTCCGCATCAGGCTCTGTGCTGTCAGTCTGCTTGGGATTCTCTCTCTCTCTCTCTCTCTCTGTCCCTCCCCTGCTTATTTTCTCTCTCTTTATCTCTAAATAGATGGATGGATGGATGGATAGGTAGATAGATAGATAGATAAAACTTAAAATTAAAAACAGAAATGTCATCTAAGAAATGTTTTATGTAAAACAGACTTTCAAGTATTACTCTTCTTGATGCTGACACATTTGGGGGTAAGTGGGCATCAGGAGACATAAAGAGGAAGATCTCTTGATAATTAAAGACCTCATTTTTATTTCCTTTTGGGAACTGAACTCTTCTTAGAAGCACTGGGAAACTAGAGTGGAACTGATTGCCCTAATCACATGGGAGAAGTGAAATAGAAACAGATTTAAGGGTGTTTAAACACATTAGTAATGATTTTTCTTGTGCATGATTAGATTTGTTGCCAATTCAAGTAATGTAACTAAATCACGGCTTTGGGATTTTCTCAGAAAATCATGAAAAGAAACTGAAAAATTACTTGGCAAATTGCACATAGAAAATTGTGATTTTTTTTTCTGAAATGAATTTCTGACATACATTGCCAGCCTGATTCTTGTGTTTGTGCCAAGGGTGGAGCCTGAACTATGATGTCATAGCTGTCTATGGCTAAGGCAGACTCATACTGACAAACCCCATGGCTGATGACTGTAGATAACAACATGAGCAGTCTCAGTTCTTTTCACTACATTGTCACTCTTACTGGTATTTTAACTTCTTATTCAGGCTTCAGCAGTATTTAAAGTTGCTCTTTGTCTAAATCCACACAAAGCTGAAGGATTAATAGTATTTTAATAATAGGTAAGCCCTCCAAGAGCGTAGTTTTGGATTTTTTTCTAGAGCCAAGGGATTTCCTGAAGATGATCTGAAATAATGTTTTGAAAACATACACATTTTTAAAGAAAATTCATATCCAAGTATCACTCACTAAGATCTGGTACAAATAATGTGGCACAAATAATAATAGTTAAATATCTAAGTGTGAGATGTTTTCCCTGATTCTAATTTTAAAAATAATATTTATTCACCTTTTCTGATTATAAAGATAATACTTTTCTGTGTGAAACTTTAAAGAAATCATTATCATCTCACCCAGAAAAGTGTTAGTTTTTGTAAAACCTTATATTTTTATATCCTATAAATATATATGCACACATACATGTTTTTATATATGTGTGTGTATATATATATATATATATATTTAAACTGGATTTATATTATATATTTTATAAACTCACTTTTTTCATTTATATATTTTGAGAAATCTCCCTTTCCATTACATTTTGTGTAAAATTTGATTTTAACAGGTCTATAGTGTAGCAAATGTATAGGCTAATACACTATTGATGAACATATAAGTTGTTTGAAACTTTTGACTATGGTCTAAGAACATTTTTGTATGTGAATCTTTTTGTGCATATCAAATCATTCTATTAGAGTGATTTCTTACAAAAAGAAATACAAGACAACAAATTCACAACTTTAAGGCTCTTGAATCATGGTATGAAATTACTTTTCAGAATGGAAGTAAGTATATGAAAGTATCTATTTCACTGGGCATTTGCTAGTACTGAAAATTGTACATTTAATTATCTTTCTCAGCTTCACAGTTGGAAAATAAAGTTATTTCTTTGTTCTTTTAGCATTACTTACCATTAGGCAATAGTGACAATTTAGAGATCTGTTAATGTTCATTGGCCATTTGTGTAAGCTATTTCTTTACTGAATTGTCATCTTACATACTTTGCTTACAGTTATATTTAGTGGTTTTATTTTTCTTAGGATTAATGAGACCTCTTTTAACATAAAGACTGTTAGCCATTTATCTGCCATGTATGTTCCAAAATATTTCTGTTTGTGATTTGCCTATTAGTTTTTCTGATGTAATAACATTTTTTACTATTCACATCATCAAACCTATCATTGAATCAGAAACCATAGAAAGCTTTTATATTTCCTTATGGTATCTTAATTTTGATTCTGCTAGAGGTTCTTTGCTATAGTTGATTTTGCTATGGCTTCCTCTTTTGTTTAAAATGGTCTTATTAACTGCAAGATCAAATAGATGTTTATCTACACTTTCTTTTACTTCTTTTACTATATTTAATTTTTTAAATACTTAGTCTTTAGTCCACTTAAAATGTGTATGGGGTGTAACAGTGATCTAATTTAACTTTTTCTAAATATACAGTTTATTGCACAGTTTTTATTACCAAACTGTTATGTATAGTAGGTCATTAAAAGATTTCTGCACTGTTGTACTGTTTCACTTACTGTTTTAGAATGTATTTAGACAGATAGCTGGGTATGCCAATTCTGTCTTCACTGGTTTTTCTCTTTTCAAAATGTCTTGAATGTTTTCACACAGAATGCTTGTTCTCCATATTAATTTAAAGATAATGTTTTAGGGGCACCTGGGTGGCTCACTTGGTTGGGTGTCTAACTTCAGCTCAGGTCATGATCTCACTGCATGTGAGTTTGAGCCCTGTGTCAGGCTCCATGCTGACAGATCGAAGCTTGGAGCCTACTTCAAATTCTTTCTCCATCTCTCTGCCCCTCTCCTGTTTGCTCTCTCTCCCACTCCCTCTCCCTCAAATATAAAAAATGAATTAAAAAAATAAAAATAAAGATAATGTTTTAAAGTATAGAAATAATCCCAAACAGCTTTTCGAAAGGATGAGTAAGCTTCTGGTGAGCTCTTCTATGTGGAAAAGAGAAAGTAATAGGTAAAAAAACAAAAACAAACAAAACCCCCAAGATAAATAACCATATATAGTAAACGATATTTGGTGTTAAAAATGAATAAAAATTGCATTTGCTTGAATACACAAATGTTTTCTCTGGAAGGACACATAAATAGTTCTTAGTTTCAGTATTGGAAGACAGGGATGTGTGGGAGATTTACTGTTCACTAAACATTCTGTATTTTCAAATTTCATAGAATGTTGAATAAAACAAATTTAAAAACTTCAGAGATCAAATAACAGCCTTGTAGATGTTTTTAAAGTTAGTTTGAGGTTTACACACTGAAAGAATTAAAGCTGCAAGGATAAAGCACTTGCCCCAAAGCATGTGAATAGCAAATGGTGTAGCTAGGACTCCCTCAATGGATGCCAGAGTGTTCCATCCATAGTTCACTCAAGGATAGAGGCAAACAGAGCACCCACAGCAAACCTAGTCCAGGAAACACACTTTTTTTTTTAATGCTTCCTAGTTTTTGCTTGAATCATCTTAAACAGAGAATTTTTGTTTGAATATCATTCAGCTTCTGAATGCAGCCTATATCTTTAAAAAGTGATTGAGAATAGGAAGCTAGTTTGAAGAGGAGCAGGAGAGTCGTAGAAACCTAATGTAAAGAAGGTAAATGGCAGAGAACAGGGAAGGATGTAATCCGTGAAAAGTTCTGTAGTTCCCTGGGCTATTGCTGCAAAGTGGTATGTAATGGTGATATATAGGAAGTGTCGCCTTACACATATAAGCAACTATTTTTCTGCTGGGTACGAAGTAGGAAGAGTGTCCTAACAAAGGGCTTTAATTCTTCCTCTCCTAATAGCACAGGAAAAAATGGAGTCCCCTATATAGAACACCAAGAAATCAAGCATCCCACTCAGATAAGAAGGACAGGGCTGACAATTCAGATTGCATTTGGAAAAAAAAGCAATGCTTTTCATAGTGGTAGACTTGATTACTCTGTATTTAAGGGCTTCTTATTGTTTGCCTCCCTCTCTGTTTTTATCTTATTTTTCCTTCCCTTCTCCCATGTTCATCTGTTTTATTTCTTTTTAAAAATATTTATTTGTTTGCTTGTTTATTTATTTATTTATAGCGTGTGTTAGGGGCAGAGAGAGAGGGAGACAGAGAATCCCAAGCAGGCCCCACACTGTCAGTGCAGATCCCAATATGGGGATCCATCTCAGGAACCATGAGATCATGACCTGAACTGAAATCAAGAGTTGGACATTTAACAGACTCAGCCACCCAGGCACCCCTCATCTACTGTGTTTCTTAAATTCCACATGAGTGAAATAATATGGTATTTGTCTTTCTATGACTTCCTTCACTTAGCATAATACATTCTAGTTCCATCCACATTGTTGCAAATGGCAAGATTTCATTCTTTTTGATCACCAAGTAATATTCCTGTGTGTGTGTGTGTGTGTGTGTGTGTGTGTGTGTGTGTGTATCACATCTTCTTTATCCATTCATCAGAGAACACACTAAGGGTTGCTGGCAAAAAGGTGGGTGGGGGAATGCACTAAGTGGGTGATAGGTACTAAGGAGGGCACTTGTTGGAAGGAGCACTGGATGTTATATGTAAATGATGAATCACTAGATTATACTCCTTAAGCCATTTAAAAAATAAAGAACAAATGAAATTGAGGCTGAAAGTGAAACTAGGCTTGGCCAAAGTCATATAGATAGAATGTAGTAAAAACATAGCCATCTGCATCCTGACTACACACTCTGTGCTCTTTCCATGAGACACAACTTAGGTATCAAATACAGCTGCACATGGCAATGTGTTCAGTTTGTGGCTCATCCTCTGGGAGGGAAGTAAACTAGGGTCCATGATAGTTGGCATAATTCAAGATAGACCCAAGTGATTTTCAATATGAGTTCTCTAAAAATGGAAGCATTTAGTGCTCATAACGTATATTCACATACATTATCTGAATAACAGCCATCTTGTGACATACATAGGGCAGTACTGAAGCCACTAGCCACAGGTGGCTACTGAGTACTTGACATGTGGTAAGCCCAAATTGAGTTGTGCTGTGAATATAAAATATGGAGCTTCAAGGACATAAAATAAAAAGAAAATGTAAAATATTACCTTAATAAATTTTTATATTAACTGCAAAAAAATTACTCTGAAATATATCATTTGACTTTGGAAATCAGATAAAACTGGCTTTTACTTCAGCCCCAAATCTCAACTGTTTGACCTTGGATAAAGGACCTTTTCTTTAATAACTTTGGGGCCAAGACAAGATCACCAAGCCTTCATTTTTTCGCATGTCAAGTATTTATTATAATACTTCCAACATTCACCCATCCATTCAATAAATTACATATCAGGCACTGTGTAGTCACTGGGGATACTGCAGTAAATAAGAAAAAAATAAACATAGCCCTGCCTCTGTGGATTTTATGTTTCAGTGAGGGAAAATGAAAGAAAATAAAACTGATGCCACATTTGCTAGGACGCTTTGCACAGTAAACCCAGAATGAATGATAATGTTTATATACATTTATTATAAAATTATATATGTATCCTGTAGCATTAGAGATGACTTTGATTATTTTAGCAAGTACCTAAGCAAGATTCAAGTCTCAACTTTAAAGTACTTGGCACAAGCCCTAATGGAGCAGAGGCCACGAGGCACCCACGGTGTTCAAGTAAGACAGAAGCAGAACTCAGTTCCTCAGTCTCATGGGTCATGAAACTTCCTTGGTCCTTAGCAAAGAGCCCTACAATCTCAGAACCAACCTACTATTATTTATTGGTCAAGTTTTATGTGTTATAATCTATGTCTAGTTCTCATATTGCAAGATTTAGTTCTTGGCAATGGATTCTACCATTTTTACAAAGTACTAAGTCAAAGAATCCCGTTAATATGGTTCTGTAGAGATGTCTATATTGGGAGAACACCATTCTGTACTCAGAGTAGAAAAATAAAAGCAGCATTCCCTCCTCAGAGTGCTACATGTTTCCCTGGTAGATAGACAATTCTAGTTTGACAAGCTTAAGAAAATGTACCTCTTTCAAAAGGAATTATGACCTTTCTCTCACTTTTATTTAACATTTATTGAATAAGTCTTTCACATAGCTCAGAAGTGAATAAGGAAAAGGTGAGGCAGCATATGGAATTTATTCTGATTTTGTGAAAGGTTTCGATTTGATCCCTTAAGGGTTTTTGAGGTGAAATTCATTACCGGGGGTGAAGTATGAAGCACAGACCTTCATCACTGAATATCACAAGTCACTTAAAACTATTCTGGGAATCCACTGAGTTCTCTTCTTAAACGAGAAAATTGTGTTTTTGAAGACAGGGTAGAAAAAGGTAAATTTTCCTAGATTAATTATAGACTTAGAACGTCAACATCAAATAGTCCAAGTATACTTAAGATAATTGTAGAGATAATGGAAATGCAATGATGATATTTTAGAACCACAGACTACTAGGATACAAACACAAATAATTGTTTTCTTTTGTAGCAAAAAGCTTTTGGCTGCTCATTTCCATTTAAGAGGCTCAGACATATGGCATTACGCATTGCTCGGCAGGCATTTTCTTAATTGGAAAACATGATGCCTCTTTGAGAGTCACCAGGATACTCTGGAGAAAACATTTGAGCATCCATAGATGTTCATGTCTGTTCCTTTTTACCTGCATCAGAAGCTGTATGTTAACAAACTCCGTTGCATTTGGGTGACAGCAATCACTATTTCTAGCTTGGTTAAGTGTGTGGGCTGAGGTTAAGGAAAGGAAAAATCTCTAGAAGAGGAGATAATGCTTTTAAAGTCTTCACTGCATCCATTTAGAGGGAAAGATGCATGGCAAGGTCAAAGAACTAGAATGCCCGTATTTATAGAGGATGCATTGGAAATCAGCAGACGTTTTCAAAGGTCTCCACTCTTTTTCCAACTAGAAATGGATTCCAAAAGATATTGCTGTCTCACAGCCATGGCTTTAGGTTTTGGAGAAAGGCTCCTCTGAGAAAGGCTTACTGCTGTCCAACAGCCTCTTCCCCCTCATCTCCCAGCAAACTCTGGGAGGGATATAGAGAGAGGGGTCCAGTGCTGGACTCAGGGACATCTTTGGGAGGTGGTGGTGTTACCAACACTTCATGCGTCACGTTTCCTAACCCTATACCATTGTCCTCTAAGAAAAATTGCATGCCAGGGAACAGATGTTATAGCTTTTCTCTCCTAGTATAACCATAGGAGAGTTAATCCAAGCAGCTTGCTTTGGTTCATGAAGTATGAGGTATGCAGATAAAAGATTAAAGGTCTTTTAGAACGGAGAAGATCTGTCACATCTCTTGCCCCACAGAACTGACATTTGCTCAAGTTCATTGCTAATGTACTAGTCTTTTGTACTCCCAAAGGCTATAAGCCCAATACTATAGGACATGAAGGTCCTGGGAATTCAGACTTGTATTAAAGCTCCCATTCAAAGGCTCCAAAGCATGTTGCCTTTGTTTTACACCAGTCTCCTTTCCCAATTAGGTAGTGCCCATTTATCTGTTGTGATACAATTCTGGATAACTGAGGCATAGATGACAGCTAGTCTGAAGAGATTGCTTAGGGTGATTGGCCACGCTGAGAGCAATGTGTAAGGGTTCTATCTGCCAATCAAGCCATCTGTGCAGTATTTCTTCTGAGAGGCACCAGGCAGTTATAACAGAGTGTGGACTTTCTGTTCAGCCTACCTGAGTTTTGATCTCAAGTCCACCTGCTAGTGCCTTTGTGACTTTGGGCAAATATTTTCATCTCTCTGTGTTTCAGCTTCATTTTCTGTGAAGTGGGTTAATAGTAATGTCTACATAGAAAAGTTAGGATACTTAAATGAGTTGCTACCTGAACAGTATTTGAACAGCGTCTGGCACATAGTAAGTGTTGTAAGTTTTCTGTCATTATCAATAGGCAGAAGTTCTTTATCATCTCAAGCTTCACTGGTTCTGTGAACTCCCTTGAAATTGTATACAGAATCTAATGTGGCTGCTCGTATATAAAATTTTTTGGCAGAGTGCTCCCTAACACTGTTCATCAAAGTTGTCCCTGAAATAAAAATGCTTAAGAACCACTGTACCAGACTATATAAGTCTCCCAACATGAAGACTTAGTTTCTATCATTACTAAATGATCTGGGATCCTATAAATAACAAATCTTCAAGTAACATAATCATTAAGAATCTATAGGGTATGTGAAAGCTATTGGTTAGGTATGCTAAGTTTGTTTTCTACAACTTACTTTTCCATATGAGAGATGATTCTTTCTTATCCACAATTACAAGGAGAGGTTAGTTAGAAAGATCAATGAGCTACATTAATCAAAGAGAACATTACCGTATTGAATAGCCCCCAAATTTGAGCATTTTATCCAGCCTTTGAGCTGCCCTGCATTAATGTAGTGACCCACTAGATGTCAATGTTTCCATGAGAATGAGGAAAAGCATTGTGTTGTCATCCTTAAAGCAAAGGATTAATTGATAGCTATAAAAAGTTAGATGAAATAAAATGTTCTCCTTGCTCTTCACACGAAGATAAGCTAATAACTTTGGACACAATTTCACTCCTCTGCATTCACCAAATGTCCAATTACATATCCTCTCTGCCTGGACCTTCAAAACAATACAAAATTGAATGAAGGGAATGCAAGAAGTCACAGGAGGATTTCGGCAGAGCACCATCCAGTTCAGAAACAAAGCAATTCAATACATGTCTCCAAGACTTCTAAATGCAATGACTTAGTAAGTAATGTTCTTCCTGTATCTCTTCCTATGTTCTTTTTTTTTAGCTTTGGGACATTAAAAAAAAAAGTCTCTTGATGAAAACAGTATTTCAGCCATGTTTCTTCAAGTAGGCTTACTTAATTGGACAAAGATGACCCTATTTGAATCGTAAGTCTGTGTGGAATAGTTCTGTGTTTTCAGATGCTCTGTTTTCCCCATTTGTCTGAGCACATTTTAGATGCTGTGCCTCCACCATCAGACCCAGCTAATTAGCAGAGCCACAAAGAGCTATCTAAAGAGGCAAGGAAACATAATAGATGGGATATAGGAAAATTATATAAGCAGAAGTATCTAAATGACTAAGGAGGATGCTGAAAGCATTAATTCAAGGAAAACACCAGCACAAGGGCTTCCTGGTATCCTGTGCTTGTGGTTTTATTCAGTACGTGTTCTTTTCTCCAGGAGCAGGGAGCAAAGCCAATGTGACTTTACAGTGTTCTGTTGCTTGTGCATGGAAACTTCCCCAATGTCAAATATCACCTGGGAATTTAAGATCTACCATGTTTACTAAAACATCAAACCCAGGAAGTTTCTCAAATACCTGCTTGAGTTAAACAGAAAGATTGATTAGGGTGGAAATGCTTTTCTAATCAAAACAGTAGGAAAAATGTGTTCCAGGGATCCAGCCTCCTAGGTTATTTTCAGAGCTGACAACCACAGAAAGCAGATGGCCTCAGAGGCTGTGCTGGACACTGGTTCGGAAACATAACACAAGGTTAACAGTGACATATGCTGTCATCTGTGAGGTACCAGAGTTCCAAGAAATATGCTAATTTCAGGGCCTTCTCTGAAATAGTGTTTCCTCTGTGCATTTTCTAAAAGTTAATGTAATCAAGGCTTAAAATGGCTCAGGGAAGGGAGCCATTTTATTTTCCTTTGAAGGTCCCCAGGGAGCTTCCTCAGAATCCAATTCCTTTACTCCATCTTTTACAGTTTCCTCTTCCAACATGTTGAAAGTAAAAGTGATTGTGAAAAACGGTTTATTATTTTTCAGTAAGACAATACTTCAGTATAATGGTCTAAACATCCTAGAAATGTAATTCTTTACTTTTAAAGCAGTGTAGATGGATTATTTATGTAAACCAAGGGTTTTAGACTTGAAAATATCCAGATTAATATACATGGTGAGGTTTAGGGCTAGCAGGTGCTAGCAAGACTGTTCTCAAAGAAGTCCTCCTTTTCCTCTCACAAGTTGTCACTAATGTCTGAAATGGCCCCTTTAGAGATTCACAAGAGAAATGCCTTCATCAGATTACCATCATTAATGTCTACTGTGAACTCATTTCTTTGCCTCTTTCTAATGTCATGGGAAAGATGGCAGAAAACAAGTGTGTAGGGTTCTTCCCAGAGACAGTAGGTCAGGTGGATTCCCCCGGGTAGTGGGAGCATAAGGGAGCCCTGGAAGTGTGTGTGTGTGTGTGGGGGGGGGGGTATGAGGTAAACAGAAGTATCCAAAAATTAAGTAGGATACCTGAAGTGCTAATAATAAAATCTCAGGAGAACATTATTTTTTTAAGTTGATTCATTTATTTTGGGGAGAGGGAGAGAGAGAGGGAGAATGAATGAATGATGTGCATGAATGTGCACAAGTTGGGGGGGAATAGAGACAAGGAAAGAGAGAACCTCAAGCAGGGACCTCTAAAATCAAGATGCTTAATGGACTGAGCCAGCCAGGTGCCCCAGGAGAACATGTTTTATCTCCTCTTTAATTTTTAATCAGAAGACACTGAGAACAGGACATTGGTTCTTGAAAATTATGTAACCATTTTTACCTGAGAAGTGCCATTATCTAATGAGAAAAAGTAGAATTACATGGAAGAGGTAATGAATGGAGTTCTTGGTATGATGGTATGCTGAGTTAAGTAAATCATTTGCTCTCCACTCCAGGGCCGTTAGGAAAGACACCTACCCTTCTCCCTTTTTCCCAGCTGTGGATCCCTTATGGAAGTACAGGGCTATCATGGTTTCAGAGGCAGCCACATGGTTTTCAAGAATTGCTTTACTACTTACGTGCTGTTCACCTTGAGAATTTCCCTTACCCTTTCTAAACTTCAATTTTCTCCTCCTTAAAACAGAAAAAAACCCAACAACAACCCACCATATTCTGTCTAAACAAGTCATAGGGGAGTTTTAAGTTTAAAATGACAACTAAATGTAAATGGGTTTTGTGAACAATGAGATGCTTTACATGATCTCTTGAGTGTAATTATTTGTATACATAGTGTAATCATGTCCTTTTAAAGTCTTTCTGGTCACAAAAACTAAAGTAATTGTAGGTAAAAATACATCTAGTATGTTCTTTGTTAGGAAGCATGGAAATGTGTATTAGAAGATTAGAAGAAAGTTATACCTCTGAGAAAGGAAAACAAGAAAGAAATACTGTGGGATTTTATTGGACCCCTGACAGCGGCACAAACTTTAAAATGTGATGTTAGTAGATGAGGGGGTTGGAGTGAGATTGTTGGGCTTGTGACAATATCCTTCTGATGTTTTCTTTGGAGATGAAAAAGATAAGGTAATTTTTAAAAAGCATATCCTAAATGCTGACTTGGCTTGTGACCCTTTCCAAACATTTGTGATCACTCATTTTGATGGCCTTTCTGATGTGACTAAACCTTATGAGTTATTTTTATTAAGATCTTGCAAGGTTGCCAGATAACTAATTGCGGTGGAAAACAGCCAAGGAGCAGGGCCCAGAGTAGTGCACAGTATGGCTTGTCTCCCTAGCCTGTTAGTTATCAGCTTCCCTAATCATTCTAACAACCTCCTTTCAAAACTGAACACACCTATTTTTATATCATCTATTTTTATTTTGTCTGTGTCGTGTATGTGTTTGTAAATTGCTTGTGTCTTATCTCCTCCTCAACACTTTTTATTATCTTTTAGACTATCTTCAGGGACCAAGGTATTTAGACATATGGGTCTTGCTCTGATGTATGTCCTTTCACCTTTATGGAAAGGAAGATGGGATCTAGATTCAACTGTGCTCCTTACTTGTACAAATTTTATAATTATCTTTACAAAATTGGACCTTTATCTTCTCATGAAGACTCAAAAGAGGAAGCTTAGCTTATTCCTTCACATTAATTCACTCATGAAATGCTGTTGAGTGCGTGTTGCATGCCAAGGCTTTGTAGGGACTGGACTTGTCTGACAGAGGTGACAAGAATTCTGTCTTTGAAGAGTAGAATAAAGATTTCAGAGAAAGAAAAACTCAGAGAAGGAGAATATCAACTGGGTGAGGTCACAGAAAAGGTAGGCCCTAGGTGCTGAGCTTTCAGATTCAGATATATTTGTACTTCACTCATTTCCTTTATCCCAACCCTCTTTGAAAAAGGATATCTCCAAGGCATTCCATTTTGTCCTCACACTTTATCTTCCCATTGTGGAACTCCTTATCAGTGATAGGACAGTTCAGATTATTATGTATCTTAGGTGTCTCCTTCACCTTAAACTGGGCTTTACTAAAGTTTCTTCATAATGGTAGGATATAGAAGAAGTGTTCTTGGGACAGCTAGTAAGACCGCACTAAGAAACAGGACTCCATCATCAAAGAATACACAGAATGATTAAGGGATCTGGGGATTTGACAGAGGTGATAAGAGAGAAGATTAATGAGGAGAGTAGAAGGCACTGAATGTATAAAAGTGCTCAATACCAGTGTACAAGTAAACTCAGGTGAAGTAAAGCAGAGGTTACAAGTGAAGGAAGGGGGTCAGTCATTAACCCAAATCCTACGCATCGAGATCTTTTGTGGATACTGTGGGAAGGTGAATAAACTTGTCACCATTCTCCACTAGACCTTCCTTCAATCCTCCAAGTTCCCCCTCTAGCGATAGCTGAAAACAATTCTTGGCTAAGAATTGTATCTGAATGTAAAGCACCAAGGGACTGATTATAAAATCTTAAGAAATGATGCCTTAAAATAAGGAACTGTAAAAGTCATCTGGATGGCTCTACTTGCTGATTATTTAGATGGGGGAATGGATCTGTGTTCTTAACATGCCCTTTAAATGGTACAGAGTGATGGCAGACATAACGGTAGAGGCAGTCCTCCTCTATCTACAAATGTGGTTGAACTAGTTTGTTGGTCCAGATGCTAATACCATTCTGCTGGCTCTTCATCTGATGGTTGTGGCTCAGGGTGGACACTGATTAGCATACTAATTATACCATTAATTCCAAATTAAGATAGATAGATAGGCATATAGATAGAAGGAAAGGAAGGAAGGAAGAAAGGAAGAAAAGAAAAAGAAAAGTTCTCAGTGACAGATCAAGGGAAGAATATCTGGATTTGAGGCCAAGGAGATATCTATATAAAGAGAAGGTAAGGGCAAAAAAGGACTTATCTTACCCAAGGATGAAACTCCATCTTTGTGCATAAATATACCAGTATATATAGAAGCAGAAATATACCAATTTACATAGAAGCAGATTTATTACAGTATCTTTTAAAACAGGAAATTGTTGGAAAGTACATAAATATCTTCCATGAAAATAATGTCCACCTACATTATAATCCTTGATGGATGCTATTTCATTTTATGCTTTTATGCATGTCTATTTTGTTTTCCTTAGGATAAACTTCTTGAAAGAGAATTACTGTGTCAAAGGATATACATGTATTAATTGATTCAATATATTTTGTAATCTGCATTATTTTGAAAGATTTTGAAACATTTAAACTGATGGTTTGAGTGATGATTGAGTAATTTATACCCCCAACAGCAAAGTATGAAAGTTCATATTTCTTCATCTTTTAGACATTAGGTATTTTTCCCCTCCAACCTAATAAATAACTGTTGAATTTTCTTGGCTTTATAATTTTTATTTCTTTGATTATTAATGGCTTTGACCTTTAATAATGGCTCATTGGCCATTTTTATTTCTCTTTACTGGTTACTTCTTCATGTCCCCAGACCATTTTAGGGGATGCTTTTTTGTCTTTTTCATATTCTTTTAAAGAACTGTTTATGTATTCACATCATATGTGTTGCAAATACCTTTTTAACATTTTTTTTGTCTTCAAATTAGTGTTTTTATTTCCTGTGGGCATCTTTTCACTTTCTTTTTTTTAAAAAATAGTTTACTGTCAAGTTGGTTTCCATATAACACCCAGTGCTCATCCCCACAAGTGCCCTCCTCCATGCCCATCACCCCCTTCCCCTTTCCCCCACCCCCATCAGCCCTCAGTTTGTTCTCACCATTTAAGAGTCTCTCATGGTATGCCTCCTTTCCTCTCCCCCGCTATTTTTCCCCTTCTTCTTCCCCATGGTACTCTGTTAAGTTCCTCCTAATCCACCTATACATGCAAACATATGGTATCTGTCCTTCTCTGCCTGACTTATTTCGCTCAGCATAACACCCTCAAGTTCCATCCATGTTGCTACACGTGGCCAGATTTCATTCTTAAATGCTTTTTATTCATTTTTTTAGAGAGAGAGAGAGAGATACAGTGACAGATACAGTGACAGAGACAGAGACAACGCAAGCAGGGGAGGAGCAGAGAGAGGAGACACAGAATCTGAAGCAGGCTTCAGGTTCTCAGCAGCACAGAGCCTGATGTGGGGCTTGAACTCAAGAGCTGCTAGATCATGACCTGAGCTGAAGTTAGACACTTAACTGACTGAGCCACCCAGGTGCCCCTGCGTTTATTAGTCTTTTATTTTCATTTCTGCTATTGGTGTCATGCCTAGAAAGATTTTTCCACCATGATTTAATTTAAAGTAAACACATATTTTCTCCTACCATCAGTATGGCTTACTCACTTTATAGAAGTTTCTTTCTTTTTTTTTTTTTTTTTTT
>NW_024081835.1:31653-42051 GCF_003009895.1 Hyaena hyaena
TGTTGGTGGGAATGTAAACTGGTACAGCCCCTCTGGAAAACAGTGTGGAGGTTCCTATAGAAGTTTCTTTCAACCTGATGAAATTTATAATGGTAGAAAGTAGGAATCTAACTTCTTCTCTCCAAATGTTAGCCAGTTTTCCCAATACCACTCACTGGGGTATCTTCTATATTACATTTTAAATTTTCTTGTGTTCTTCTGTTTCAGACTTGTCTATTCTTATGCTTATTACCACATTGTTCAGATATTATAATTCTAAACTACACTAATATATGATAGATATTATCCCCACCATATCACTCACTTTTATGTGCTTTACAGTAATTTTTATCCAATTACAGGAAGAAGCTAAATGTCAGAAAATAAAAATCTAAAGGTCCTAGTGTTAAAGAACTATCTCTTGTCAGTAGGAGAAGACGAAGTATCAGGGATTGTTTTTGATGATTTCAAAAAGGATAAAGCTTATCTAGCAGAGGAATCCAATTGTGATTCAACTTCAGATTCTCTAGACTCTGTTGATCCAGTTAATCCTGTAACAACTGCCACTTCAACAGATTTGGAAGGCAATTTGATGGCCTCCATAAAGCTGCCTTGTAATACCCAGGACCAGAATAACTCCTGGCTGGCAAGACATTCAATTAAAAGAGGTAGCATTCATATGAGTGATGCAGAGTCAGACATGAGGCACTCAAACCTTACATTTCATAATCAACCAGTGGTAATGAACTATTTCTGTCTTAAAAAGCAACGTACCTCTAGTGACCATATGGTACTTGATATCGAAGGAGGCTCAGGCTTCTACTTGAGCGTCCGCCATCGTTGTCCTTGCTATTGGTTCAGAGTAAAATCTTTGGCACAGGTAGGAGAAATGGACTTTCCAAAAAATGTCTGAGACGAAGACTCTACCAGGAGCTTAAGGAACTAAAGGGACTATCACTGTAATCCCAAAGGTGGGCATATTTTATTGCTTACTATGGATTCACCTTTTCATAACCTTATTATTAAAAACAGTTCCCAGTATAGGTAACATAGCCTAATTTTAAAGTTATAAAATGCTAACTTTATGAGTTTTCAATATAAAAGCAATCAATAAGATTGATTCTTCTGAAAGCACTGTCTTCACCACCTCAGATTAAGAGATTTAATCTAACTTTGTACAAGAGCTGAAGACCTCATTAGGAGAACTCTAACCAACTCTCATCGGTTATTCAGTCTCTATTTGAATATTTCCAGTCAGGAAGCTCATACTTTTTTAAGGCAGCCCATTCTCTGTTCGTTATTTTTATTAGGTCAAAATAGTTCTTCTTATAACTTCTGTGATTCTATTTTCTGGAGACCCCATAGCACACACGTACCCTCTCTTTGACAAGTCAGCTCTTTAAATGTTTGAAAAGAGTAAATGTCTGCAGGATCTTCAGGTTGCCCCTGCTCATCTGTAGTGCAAGTCTCAGAACTTGCATGTTTCCTCTCTGGTTTATCAGAATCTGGAGCTCCAAACCAAATGCAAATTCTGAGTCAGATTCAATCAACAGAGAGTATAGTAAAATGAATCATTTTAAAAATCAGATCTATTTCTCTTTGTATCCCCAGCGTGTAGCACAGAGCTCAACAAGTATGTAGTATGTGCTTATTAAATATGTGAAGTCCTAAATGAATCATTGAGACACTTTAGATCCTCTTCATGATCATTTTAACAAAAATAGGTTGTGTTTTCTGAACAGAATGCAATTCTTGCATACATATGCCCAAATTCCTTGAAATGTGTGGGAGAACTCATACTAGCACAGATTAAATAAATTTAACCTGCTTCAATTTGGCTTAGGTAGCTTCAAGTGTTATACAGATTTGATCTGGTTTCTGTTCTGTTTATAGTTCTAGGACCCAGAGGAGAGGTTTGGTTCCTGGCAGATCCACGTATCTCACAAAGGAACATTTCACATGGAAAGTTCCCGTCATTTCCCAGTGCACAGACATTGGTCTTTTTAAATGTGCTGGTGTTAAGAGGATGCTCACCTCTTTGTTTCATGACCTGGCAGTTTGTTTCTCAGCTGCAGGTTGCTTTTGTTAGTGTTTCTGCCAATGCCAGAGGCGTTTCTGTTGAACCTGGCAACTGTTCGTGCACTTTCTCCAAAACGGAAAGCTAATTTAGGCTTTGTAGTGTATGAAGGCCTGCTAGCTCTTACCATTTCTGATTTTATGTGGGGCCCGAATTGTCACTGTAATGAGGCCATTTTTAACTTTTTTCCTCAAATGATTTATTTTTCTTCATGGGTTTTTTCCTCCTGGCATCTGACCTTGTACATTTGTGCTTGAGTTTTATTAGGAGTGCTTTCTATTAATACTCCATGACTTCTTCCATTCTCCTCTGCCTTTCTCGCACCTCAACTTCTTGCTATAGTTTTTGTATAAGTTTTCCTTTGTCCACAACTGAGACTTGGATCTCTACCTTTCACTGTCTCATAACTACCCAAGTAGAGTATTGTGGTAGGATGAGACTCTTCCTCAGGAAGTGAAGAAGAATTAGCTGCAATAGAAAGGAACAGTTACAGTCTCAAAATGTCTATAGGGAGAAGTTTGGGGGTGACAATCTGGTTGAAAGAATTGGAGGAAGCGTATGTCTTGGAGGTTGTGTTGAAGCTGTGTTTGCATTAAAGCAACTGATTTATAGAACTGATTTTTATCTTTGCTGAGGAGAGAACATGATCAGGATTATTGTGACAACTATTTGCTAGCTCTCTGCACCACCCCTGTGCCTTCACTCCAGATATTAAATGGTCTGAGAGAGAACCTCCTGAATGCTTGCCTCCTCTCTTCCAGTTATTCCTTCTCTAAGATCTGCTTTCCTCCAGTTTTATGATAAAGCTGGGAGGGACAAGGCCAGCTATGGAGAATTCAGGAATGTAGTTTCCACTTCAGCTCCATATCTTCAAGATCTAAGCCTGCCTTCCCAAATTTCTTTAGCTTGGCTTCCTACTCTCATGCTTCTTTCAGCAGGTGCTCCCGGGCATATGGTGTGGTAAGAGATAAGTCATGTTGGCCCAGTCGATGCCCGTGTTGGGATTCTGGCTGTGGCATCTATGAATGTGAGGAAACAGGGCAAGTTATTTAGCATCCTTGAGCTTCTGGTACCTTCATTTGAGAAATGGGGGATAAAAAAAAAAACCCTACCTTTTAATTTTATTGGTGAATGGGATGATTGAACCAGGTATTGTGTACTTTTTGTATTGGAAAGTGGTGAACAAACACTGTCTCTTCTCTTTCCCCAAAGAAACAATGGAAATAATGTAGCAATCTGAGAAATATAAGGATTCTTTCTTACATATATATATAAAGCCCTCAAGGTTACTCATTAGACTCTTATCACATGGAATACGATTTTTGAAATGTGTTAATTTTAACACGTCTTAATTGAAGCATGCTACACTTCTTTTGTGTGTGAGTCATCTGAAATCTTGCACTGACCTCTAGAAGGAGACAGTCACATACAAGGATATGAAAAGTGATGCTTCAAGTAGAAGGAAAAATGTCATTCTGATGTGTTCTTTTTCTTTCTGTAAATATGGTTATTCTGTAAAAGAAGTACTTCCTACCTTGTCAGAATGGGGTTCTGTGGGATTTCATGTAAAAGGGTAGATTAATAAACTGGAACTCAAAATGACATTGATAATATTAATATAGATGACATTTATTAGAATATGTGCGGGGGAAAAGTAGCTTTACATATGCATTAAGTTGATTTAATTTTTTTATTTTTAATGTTTATTTATTTATTTTTATTTTTTAAATTTTTTTTAATGTTTTATTTATTTTTAGGAGAGAGAGAGACAGCGTGAGCAGAGGAGGGTCAGAGACAGAGGGAGTCACAGACTGAAACAGGCTCCAGGTTCTGAGCTGGCAGCCAGCACATAGCCCGACACGGGGCTCGAACCCACGAACCGCGAGATCATGACCTAAGCGAAAGTCGGACGCTCAACCGACTAAGCCACCCAGGCGCCCCAATGTTTATTTATTTTTGGGAGACAGACAAAGACAGAACAGGAGCAGGGTGAGGGACAGAGAGAGAGGGAGACACTAAATCCAAAGCATGCTCCAGGCTCTGAGCTGTTAGCCTAGAGCCTGACATGGGTCTCAAACCCACAAACCATAAGATGATGACCTGAGCCGAAGTCAGATGCTCATCTAACTGAGCCACCCAGGTACCCCGTGCATTAAATGATTTTAAAAGAAACTTCCATTTGGGTGAATTTTATTTCTCTCAAATATAGGCATGTTATATTGAAAAATAATTGCATTTATTAGAGTTGAAGATTTACTATTTTTACTATGTACAAGTTGAGTGTTTTGCTCAAAATGTGTAGAAGGAGAGTTCCCATCATGACTGAGTGCTGGTGGCCCAGGAACTTGGATGTGATCAGGGATGCAAGATGGGTTCACTGCTCTGTAGGGTCCAGGTCTGGGAAGCACTGAATGAACAGATGGTCATGAGGAACATTCTCTCATGAGGTGATGGACAAAACTCTAGTTGCATTCAAGAAGGGATGTCACATGCCAGAGAGATCTGTCTCTGGGTTTGGAGGGAAGATACTAAACATGTTGCTGAGGTTAACTTTAACAATTCTGTCAAATGGTCCCTAGTCAGCTGTTTTCATAGAACTGGGTACACATCAGTGATGTTTACTCAGGGGCTTCATATATTTCAGCTAAATGAGGATGAGGCCTAGGAGAGGAGCTGTAATGCCACCAGGTGAAGTCCTCTGTGGGAAGAATACATTCAAAATAAGAAAGAATGCCACAAGAGGAGAAAAGCGGGAACATTAGATAATTTTCCTCTGAGCCAGCAGTTACCTCTTCCTTCTTTCTAGAAGACCAAATTATAATAATGAAGCTCATAGCCAAAGTTGCTTTGGGGCTAGAGTATAAACACCATGATAGGAATGATAGGTCCTCCCTCCGCATAATGTGCAGATGTAAGATTTGTACAACATCACACTGTCCTCACTCTTACACAGTAAATGGATAGATCCGTACATTAGGATTTTAAGAGAACATGAATATCCTCTGAGAGAAAGTCCAAGTCTCCTAAATGATGCAGCTTTGGGGTGAGTGCTGTTTGTGGTATACTAACTATGGAGTCAGAAAAGTTACACCAACCTTTCAAAAGTGACAAGATTTAGAATATATAAGATGATGGTAGGTAAATAATAGCTTCCTTAACCAACAGAATTTTTTTTTAGGATCTAGTTAGCTATGTATAAAAATCTGCACATACAGAAAATATGGTTGTGGTATAGTATTATCTAGCTGAATTTGAATTGCCATGCCACTGTGCCCCACTAAATTAGAATCTGAAAGTGTATCTTCCCTAAGCTTCTAATTAATTTCCGTAATGTGGTCCACCTAAAACACACTCTAAAGCAGGTAGGATCTGTCTCATCCAATTTCCACAAAGACTTAAATATTCTCTGTAAAAATTAAAAAAATACTATTCTAGGTTCCCCTGGGCTTACCTTTCAGTCTTCATACTATTTGTGTATTCAGACAGTTTGATTAAGTCACCTGTGAGACTGACACAAAGGGTCCTTAAATCCAGTGTCTCTGCTATGCACAAATGGACAGATGCTGCAGCACCTAGCCAAGCATGTAGGAATTTCAGGTGGTAGTCCTTTCCTTAAGCAGTCAGGGCTCACTAGCATGCTTCTTTGTGTATGCTGGGATTAGAAACATACATCGATGTCTTTATCTAAATTAGGTCAGCATGCCCAGTAGAATGCACTGCAGTGCTATGTGCTGCAACCCTGAGTGTCCAACATGTGACCTGCTGGCAGAACATGCAGAGCCAGTGGACATGGAAGAAAGTATAGGGAGCAAACTTGGCCAACTTGGGTGGAATATTTACTGTGCATAATAAGGCACCATCCTTCCCACAGCAGAACTTATCACCAGCCACAGGAAGCTCAGGTGGTGGGTATCACTAGCATTTCTATTCTACAAGTGAGAAATAGGAGGCTAATTGATTTTTCCATGACCAAGTTGAGAGGTGGGTACAGAACACCAATCATCTGGCTACAGATCCAAGTACTGAACCGTCACCTGTTTCAACTTTCTGTCCCTGGCCTTTAGACATTTGAATGTTTGATCCATTTTTCAGATAGCATCTCATCTTAATATGCCTGTGTCATCTAATCCCTTAGAGAAAAGAAATCCATCCATTAAGACACTGGCTATCTACCATTTCCTGGTGTAAATAGCCAACTAGAGCATTAACCAAA
Source organism: Hyaena hyaena (assembly GCF_003009895.1). NCBI lineage: Eukaryota > Metazoa > Chordata > Mammalia > Carnivora > Hyaenidae > Hyaena > Hyaena hyaena. The sequence goes on from NW_024081835.1 coordinate 37,923, forward strand.
AGCAAAGCAAAACAAAGCTAAACAAAAAATCAGGCCAAACATTTTTAGCCTTGAACTACTGATCAAAGCAGATATATTCTGTGCTTTTATATATACATATAAAAAGTTATTCTGAACTTTCTTTTCCCAAAAGAATCTTCATGAAGAGAGGTAAAGATAAGCAATTTTAAACAAACAGAACAGTAAGGCGTAAAGTTTTCTAGGCAGAAAGCATATTTTTAGGAAAACCTTTTCTGTTTAATACACTAAATTCAGTTCGGATCCTGATGAATTATATACAACATAATTTGCAATTAAGATGCTTGAAAGTAATTAGCTGTAATAATCCTTGACTATGAAGCAGTATAACCTAATATTGAATATCATAGACTCTGGAGTCAGGAACTGTGGATTCAAATCCCAGATTTGCCACTGTTTTTTGGCCTTGCACAATTCACTTCACCTGTCTAAGCCCTTGTTTATTCCTCAGTATAATGAGAATAATTATATATCTACTTCAAAAGTTTGTAAATTTCCAAGCTGAGTTCCTATATTATATAGTAAGCAACCAGTAAGTAACTCATTAGTATATAAGTCTGTGATGTTTGAGGGATATATAGAATAATGATCAGACAGGAGAATCAAAGTTATGTAGATATTAGTTATTGCCATGAATTTAGGTTTATTTCTTCAGGTGTTATTCATAAAGTAAAAAGAACAACAGGGTGAGTATGAACCATTTAGGGTGGAAGAATGAGGTGAAAATAGTTCGTGAGGAAGACTGAGGGATGGCTGGAGAAATAGAAATAAAATTATGCAAGAGGGAATGTATTAGGGTATTGAAAGAACCAAGTATATATGAGGGTATTTACTATAGGAATTGGCTCATGTGATTCTGGAGGCCAGAAAGTCTCACAGTCTGCCCTCCCCAAGCTGCAGAACCAGGAAACCTGGTGGTGTCATTCAGTCTGAGCTCATATCGCTCAGAACCAGGGAGGCCAATATCGTACTTCGGATTCTAATGGCCTGAAAGTCTTGGGGTGGATGGTATAAATACAGGTTTGAGTCTGAAGGCTTGGGAATTAGGAATGCTGATGTCCAAGACCAAGATGAGGCAAACAAAAAAGAACAAATTAGCTCTTCCTCCACCTTTTTGTTCTATTCAGGCCCTCAGTCTTCAGTGGATTGGATGATGTTTGTCCAGGTAGATGAGGATGATCTTCTTTACTTAACCTGATTCAAAAGCTAATGTTTTCTGGAAATACCCTGATAGACATGCCCAGAAATCATGTTTCACCAGATCCCTTAGCCCAGTCAAGTTGTCATACAAAATTAACCTTCATGAATCCACCCCTTGTCAACTTGGCACCCACATACGTCACCTTAAACCATATTTAATCTCCAAATAAAGATAATTAACAAGGTCATAATTCTGCCTAACATGAGACAACTATTCTACATTCAACTAAAATACCACTAATCCTTTCCTCAGAAAGGAGGTAAAGTCCATTAGTGGTGTTTATTCTTCTCCTGATGTCCCATAACTTAAATACTTTGATGTGAAATTAATAATACACAAATACTGATATAACATGAGCACATCTTATGTTACATCATAAAGAAAACAAAGACTGCTTTAGTGTGTGTGTTTGTGTGTGTGTGTGTGTGTGTGTGTGTGTGTGTGTACATACAAACGTATTCAGAACAAAAATGAGGAAGAAATGGCAATTAGAGTCCTCAATTCTGTAACTGGTCTTGTGGTCTTAGCTGATCTTTTAACTACCTTTTTCTACTACCCGTTCTGTCTGTAGTCCCTTTGTCTTTAGCAAGCACCTTAACTCATCACAGTTTTTAACCCAACAGGGTGATTCAAATTTTAATTCATGAAGCGTCTGAACCATTAGGAGTCTTTTCTGGACTGAGTTATTATAGTTTCTATTGACCTTCATCACAGGGCATGGTAATACCAAGAGATGGCCTACATTCCAGACATACTCTTTTCTATTTCCATTGTGGAGTAGTAGTCCAATTTCTCCTTGGTAGTCAGGATCAGTCTCCCCAGCCAACACTACAATTGCCTTCCTTGCCATTGATTCAAACACATTAGAAGCCCAGAGTGGCTAGGTGGCAGTTGAGTAGAATCATTGTGTCTCTTGGTAGAACTATTACTTCCTCTGGAACTAAGATTTCTAGACCAGGAGAACATAAAGTGACAAACATGGGAAATGAAAATTTCACTGCTTGGTTAGCAGAGGTAATAGTAAATGGTGCCATTTCCATTTCCACTTCTTAGTTCCTGGACCCCTGAATCCCAGCTATTGCAGAATCCACACTATACTGGATGCTGAGTCAAAGCATAAAGAGCCTTCAGGAGAACCTTTCTCCAGCTCTGTAAGGAATTGTCATCTAGCCAGCCCTACAACCGAGTCTTCAAAAGGTCATTTCACCATCCTATCAAGCCAACTGCTTTAGGATGGTGGAGAGCAGAGTAAGACCAGTGAGTTCCATGAGCATGGTTCCATTTGCCTCACTTCTTTTACTGTAAAATGAGTTTCTTGATCAAAAGCAGCATGTGAAATACTGAAAAGAAAATGAGATTCACAGCACCAAAGAAACTCCAGTTAACTAGTTAGATGAGGAAAAATATGCCCACTGACTCTGACAATTGTATATGTTGTGGGCAATTTACAAATTTAGTTTATAGTAGGTAGAAATGACCTTCCAAGTGTGGATTACAAGTGTGCCACTTTAGAGTGAAAAGGTTGGTAGGTAAAGGAATCAATGAAAGGGTTTTCTGTTGTTACCATAAGTTGTTTTTGTTCTTCAGGTAGGAAAAGGCATGTGCTGAATGCCAAAGGGCCAGTTCTGGTAAGAGAATGGTTTAAAATATAAAGGAGAAGGTGAATCACAATCCCTTGAAGGGAAAGGAGGACTGGGATATACAGCCCAGGTTCTTTCATGAATTCTCTTGTCGTTATTCTACCTATACAGTATTTACTTCTTGTCAGGCACCAAAACAAGCACAGGAGACATTGTGGCAAACCAGACGTATAAATCGTGATTCTCCTCTTCGTGAAGCTTTTGCTTTACAGTTTGGATTTTATTCCAAGTCCAAGGAGATGAAGTCGTGGAAGGAATTTAAGCAGATATATTGTCTTATTTGTTACATAGCATTGTTGTGGTAGCGGCTCATCAGTATGTAAGGAACAGAATAACATGTTACAGTCATCCACAGGAAAGTAATTGGAAACACTTTAAAATGGTCCTGGGTAGCTCATGGTCTAGTGAGGTGAGGACGTGTATTCTTTGCCTTAGCTCTTCCATCTGCCTGGGACCTCCCTTCCCACAGTGTTTGCAAGGCTGGCTCCATCTTGTGATTCATTAGCAGCTTAAACTTCACTCTTGCAGAGAAGCCTTTCTTAATTCCTCAGTCTAAAATAGCTACCAAGTTGCTCTCTATCACCCAATCTTAGCTCTTTGTATAGATTTATCTAACTCTATGTAACAATATGAAGCTATTTATATATAGATACTTATTTTGTTTATATTTTATTGACTCTCTTTCTCTATTGGAATCTAAATTTCATGAGAGAGAGTTAAAAAAAAAAGGGGGGGGGGCGCCTGGGTGGCTTAGTCGGTTAAGCGTCCGACTTTCGCTTAGGTCATGATCTTGCGGTTCGTGGGTTCGAGCCCCGCGTCAGGCTCTGTGCTGACTGCCATCTCAGAGCCTGGAGCCTGTTTGAGTCTGTGACTCCCCCTCTCTCTGACCCTCCCTTGCTCACGCTGTCTCTCTCTCTCTCTCTCTCCTAGAAATAAATAAAAACATTTAAAAAAAATTTCATGAGAGAGCAAGGGTATTGTGTGAATTTCACAACTGTGTCCCTGCATCTGGAATAGAGCCTGGTACATCAAGCAGGTGACTAATGAATGGATATTATGAATAAATACATAAAAACATAATATTAATACAATGTAACTGCTGAAACAGAAACATGCACTGAACACTATGTAATATAGAATAAGAAAATCTGCAGGCTAAGTATCATTTGTATATCAATAGACAAGGATCCCAGGGGACTTTCTTTTTTTTTTTAAACATAAATAATTTGTAATTTATTCTAGTTCTTTTTTTTTTTTTTTTTTACAAATA